>NW_007234042.1:0-8255 GCF_000164805.1 Carlito syrichta | reverse complement strand
GTGGACGCCGCCGCTGGTTTCCCTCTGCGGGAAGAGGCGCGGCTGCCTCGCTCGCCGGTCCCGAGGGCTTTGGAATCGCGTGGGCTCTTAATGCCGTCCGCTGACTGAGAATGAGATTTGGGAAGAAACTGCGAGTGGAAGCAGAGAAAGCAATGAAAGCCCCAAACCAACAGACCGCTTGCAAACTGAGTTATTATTTGGAGCAAAGGCCCTTCCACTGCCTTCGGCTTGAGTCTGCGCCGCGAACTTGGAGAGGGAAACCAACAGAAGGCCTTGGACTCGTCCTCTACCTCCCCTGGCCCAGGGCTGCAGTGAGCCGAGTCAGAGGAGTTACTTCTCCCCAGAGCTGTGGTTCGGCTCCATCCCTGAACAAGAGCAGCCGTGCTGGCACACCGGGTGTCCCCAGGGCACCCGTGCCCGCGCCTGGCGGGGCGGAGGCAGGGCGGCCGCTCAGCACCCTGCGAGCCCGCCTCTCGGCACAGGAAACCCCGCACACAGGGACTCGGGCTGGTGCCCGAGCGTTGCACTCCGGGCCTGCCGAGGAGCCCAGGACCTGGCTGTGTCTGGCAATTTGTTTTCCCTCCCACCCAAATCAATTTCTGCTTCTCTAGTTCAAGTCTCGTGGCTCAGGTTTTTTCCAGTGTTTAATAAAACACACGCGAATGTACCAAAAAGTGCTCCTTGAAGGGCTGTGGGCACAGTTAAAGTGTGCGCACTAAACGCCCGTCGCAGAGGCGTCTCCTCGCCGTTGTGTGTTTGCCTCCTTACTGCTGGCACGCGCTTCCCAGTCGCCTCCCCGCCGCGCTATCCCAGTGAGCTCTCGTTTCTACGACAAGGAGAAGCGGGCGAGCGCCTGGGACTGCACGTCTGGACCCCACTGGGGCCCTGGTGGGCCGCTGGCCCTGCCACGGGCAGAGCAGAAATGGCAGGTGGACTCGCTGGTCGTCTCAGGGAATAGCGTGGGGGTGAACCCTGTGCTCAGAACAACAGACAAGAAGCTCAACTCCACACCTGTTGCTTTCATCCGTCTGCACCCCAGGCTCAGTGGAGCGTGGCAGATGGGCTTCCTCCCACACAGCCCCGGGAAGCAGTCCCTAAGCGTCCGCAGAACACGGCTCGCCAGGGAGGCTGCTCCTCCCCAGCGGGCTGCCACCGCGAATGGCGGCTTTTCCTCTCGGCAGTCCTGGGGGACTGGGCGAGGATCTGGGAGCGAGCTCTGTGAGCCCCGAACATGGAGGAGAACATCTGGGGACACTGAAGCATCAGAGCGGCAGTGAGGGAGCACCGAGGCATTCCCCAGGATCTTCCAAGCCCTGTCCTGCAAGAATGAGGTGACTATGGTGAGACAGCAATGCTCTTACCTTCCTTAAGGAGATAGTCCTCCGTCTGCTGGCTTGCCGTGTGTGTGTGTGTGTGTGTGTGTGTAGATTGCTTCTCTGGCTCTTAATCTTTTTGATGTATTTTTTTCCTGGCCTTGAGTCCCATGATAGTCACGGGTTTGAGTTTCTGACAGGGTCGTCTGTGATTGCTTAATTGCCATGAAAAAGATCAGCTTCTTTCCTCCCCTCAAAAAGTCTCAGCTCACTGTGGCCTCTGTTTGCCCCAATCGCAGTGCTTTATCCTAGGGAAGCCATTTATTTTAAATGCTGGTCCCTGGATTGCCAGATCGAGTACCGGAAGCTGGGCTAAATTTCAATTTCAGATAAACAGTAAATAATTTTTGAGTGTTGCCAGGTTCTGTGTAATATTTTGAGTAAAATTATGTCCTACCTACTAAAAAAGTTGATTTCTGATGACCTGGAATTCACTTTTTCCCCCCACGTCAGTCAGGCCACGTGCTGATGTCATAACAGGCCTTGAAGGAGGCACATCTCACTCCCGCGCATGAAAACTCAATCATCACACTGATGATTTGCAAAGGGGCCTGAAATCCAGACTTGACTGGGTGGCGTATACCCTCCCTTATCTCCATTCCAAAGGGTTGCAGCGCCTTTAGGCCTCAGTCTGGGGACCATACAGGCCCAGAACTCTCATGGCCAGGAAGAGGATAAGCCCTTTACACTGGCCTCCGTGATGTCTCTGTGATGCCCTTGGAGTTCCTGTCCACTGGAGACAGCGGGCTTCCATGCATCTGCAAGGGAAAGGTGAAATGTTCTCTTTGAAGGTGGAATATGACCTACTTACGATCTAACTGGAACCAGGGCTAACTCTCCTTGGCAGTATAATCTACCCTGAGAGTCAAGTGTGTGTAGCCTGGAAGCATTTCAGTGGGACACAATGGTCAGCGTTGCTCTCTGGCATTCCATAACCACTGTGGACAAACAAAACAGAGCCAAAAACCCACCAGAATTAAGGAATTTGAGAGTCCCCAGCAGCTGAGGACTTAGAGTCAATGACCACTAAGGTCCCCGCGGCATCCATTCCTTTCAGGTCCTTGACATCCCAGTTTTCATTTGGGGCTGTGGACAGGGGCTGTCCTGTGTGGGCAGGGTCGACACTGGATACCAGGTAGCCTCCACGGGAAGTGCCGGGGAGAAAGAAAACAGACAGAAAAGTTCGTCTTTATTAGGTGAGGCAGGCGATTTCCCCATCTGAAAGGAGGGATAATTTGAACTGGCTAAATGGCAAGAAGGAGTCAGCTGAGAGAAGATGAAAGAGCATTTCAGGAAGAGAAAATAGCCTTGAGGCAGAGCCATGGAGCATGACCTAGTCTGGGCTCCCAGAACCGAGGCTGGCTGGGAAGATTTTGCACGGTGGTTGGGAAGGATGCAAGAGTCAACAGACTTGGAGAGAGCAGCTTCATCCTGAACTTCAAGGCCATGCCTGATGACCCCCAGGGTGGCCTGGTGGTGAGAGTCAGTCTAAAAGAAGGAAGCAGTCCGCAGCAGAGACGTCCAGGGTGTGTGCTGGACTCCACAGTCCCCAAGGACCCCATGCTTGGTGGCAGGACCAGAGGACGGAGGCACTGACCTGACCTCAGTCCTGACGAAGCTCCCAGGGCTCCCCCGCGTCCTCGAGTGACAAAAGCCGTCAGGGGCCTGAGTGCCTGGCTGCTTCCAGGGGGACACAGGGCAGGTGGCCCATGCCCACCTCCAGGAGGAGCCACAGGGCCAGAGCGGCAGCCTGGGACCCCACCGCCTGTCTGGGGACATCCCCTCCTCCAGGGGGAGCCACAGGGCCGAAGCCGGCAGCCTGGGGTCCCCACAGCCTGTCTGGGGACATCCCCTCCTCTAGGGGGAACTACAGGGCCAGAGTGACAGCCTTTGTGTCCTACAGCCTGTCTAGGGACACCATAACATGGAAAGAAGTCTGCAAACGTGACCAAAAGCTCATTCGAAAGGAAGGCATGATAATAGTCATGCTGTCTTAGGGAAATGAAACCTAGAAATAGGAAAGTGGAAGCTCTCCAACCAAATAGCAACAAGAACTTATTTTAACCTTATTTGGACCAAAACTGCTTAGGCGACGTCCAGGAGAGACTGTGACTCTGCAGTCCTTGGCTGATGAGAAACTGGGGGAGGGACGTGTACACTAAAAGATAAATTGCTTGCTGTCACTGTTTTGCATGTGCCTGCCCACCAGACCTCCAATGTTAATGATCTAAGACCATCATTAAAGTCTCACTTCTGCTGCACTCCACATCTCTGTGTCCATCCTTTGATTTTGGACGGGTGACTTCGTGTCCCACAATTTGAGGCTCATCCGGGATTCTCTGTGTCTGCGGGAGGGGGATCCCAGCAGAGGGCTGGCATGTCCAACCCAATTTCGCATGGCCTACTCTGCTTGGGCATCTCGCTGCTCACGGGGACTGCAGATAAGCCCAAGACTGTCGTTCCAGAGACGGCAGAAGTGACACCCGGGAAAAGGAAAAAGCAGGCACTGCATTGACCCAGTAATCTTGTGCACAAGCCAAGGGAGTAAAATTGGACTATAAGTACTACCTTGGTGGTTGGGGAATTCTCGGAGGTCAAGTGTGTGTGTGACTGAGGCATATTGCAGATATGAAGCGATTCGCTGTTCCATCCTCCCATGAAGGAAACAGCTGGAGTCGAATGCCGCAAATCTCAGGGAGTGCAGGAAACCTCCAGTATGGGTACTCAACCAGGCAAGGGCATCAACCAGGGAATACAAGAAACTCATAGTAAGTGGGGTTGAGTATTCAAGTTAGCGGAGAACGGGGATTAAAAATTCTAGGCCTGGGGAGAAAGGGAAGGGCAGTCAGGAAGACTCCCTTGGAACTCCCCCTGATAGTCCACTGGGGCGAATGTTGGAGTTTTGGGAGGACAATCCCAGTAATAGGAAAAAGGTTTAAAAAGTTTTAAAAATTAAACTGCCATGGAAACCGTTTTGCCCTTTTAGTTCACAGCCTTTATCAAACTGCCTGTTGGGGCAAATGAAGTTTAGCCATGCAAACAGGTTCCATTTTTGCCAGAACTATAATTTTAATTCAGGTGTCTATTGTAGAATGGTGAGTTTGTTGCTGTTTCATGGCTGAAGTTTGGAGGTAAAGGATGTTCAATCTTTGTGTGTATATATGTATGTCTGAATGTGTTTGCATGTATGCACATGTTTTGTATTTTGTCCAGCATGCTACCAAATTGGCTTCTAAGTAAATGAGTACTCATAATGCAAATAAATAGATCTAAATGCTTTCCAAGTTCATGTGACTTTAATAATCTTTGGTAAATAAAAATGGGTTTTAAATTATTGATAAAATGAAAGTGTCTTTGAAATTGTCAGCATCCAATTTTGTCTGGCTCTACTAATTAGGTAAGTTTTACATTTGCCTCTGCTAGATATTTTAAAGTATCAGGATTTAACATGAGAGTTATAAGGCCAACCTAGCCAAGACCAGAATGATCTTTATTTATGTAAATGTTTTTGTTTCAAGTATGACTAATTTAAAATTGTTGATTCAAAAGAAAAAAAAATCCCAGCTTAACCTTCTGAATTATCAGTAAAATGTTCATGTATTTAACTTTAATGTTCTTACTTAGGTAACACCTGATGTTCACAAGCTTTGAAAATGATTAGCTAGGAGATACAAAATAACTGGCCTTATCTAAGATCTCAGTTTTCACAATTAACTAAACAAACTGCTATAAATAAATAAATTAGGTAAATATTAATAAGATAATGCTTATGGATACACTCTTCATGTGATTTGAAAATCTTAAAATTGTTTTAGTAGCTCATTAAATGTCTGGGTTACTTTCAATAAAGAAAGTTAGAAAAATTGTTTCTAACACTATGTAAAGTATCTCATCTATAAATTCTAATATCTAACAGACAGTTCAGAATTTCTTGTTTCCTAGGTTTTTACTAAAATTTTAGGTTATTTTATGTAATCTGGAGATTATTTAAAAGGTTATTTATAAAAAAAGGTGGAAAGAAAACAGTAAGTAGGAGAGAGAAAGATGTAAAGAAAGTTATGGATATAAAGTGTATTTTTGGCAAGGAAAGCTATAAAGGAACGAGAGTAATTTTGTATATGAAAGAATTTTGTATGATAAAATTTTGTCCTAAAGTAAAATGACTGGTTATTTAGGAAAGAGGGAAGTACAGGGCAAAACAGAGCATCCAAGCATATCATCAATGGTACAGGGAAGTCAGGACAAGGTTCGTGAAAGGAGTTTATGAAGGAAATCTTGGTATATAATTAAGTTGTTTATAACTTTTTCTCCAGTTCTAACTGCTGTTGTGGCTTGAAAGGTTTTTGGTTACTTAGAACACTGAGCTTTAAAAAAATTATAAAGTTTTTGCATTATCATATTTTATAGGGAAGGATCTTGTATGGTACATTTTTGTACTATAATAAAATGGCTGTTTATTTTTTTAAAAGCATAGGACAAAAATAGAAGATCCAAGCATGTCAAAAAAAAGGTATAAGTATGTCAAAAATGGTATGTTAAAGGTTTGTAAGAAAAAAAAGTAACTTACAATAACCTGTAATACTGTGTTATAACTTTATGCTTTTAAAGATTGTAATACTCAACTCTTCAAGTTCTTAATTCAGTGTCTCTAGGATGGGGTTAAAAAAACAAGCTTCAGAAGCCACATCTACCCTACACTCTCCTCTGGAACTGCCTGCAGACCAAACTGAAAGCCTGATACTAATTAAGTCCGTAAAGAAAGATCAACTTCAGATCAACTGGGAAGGCCCCTGCCATGTACTCTTGACCACCAAGACCACCATACAAGACAGCAGAAAAGGGTTGGACTCATTATACACATGTTAAGGGATCAAAAAAGAACTTAATAAGGGGAGGGAAGAAAAACAGTGGGAGGTGCACAAGGTGCCCAAAACCCTAACTGTAAAGTTTAATGCTTTCAAGTTTTACCTTGTGGAGATTAAAAAAAAAAAAAATCAGAGGCAGTTCTCACAGGAAAATGAGTATCTCTATGCTGAATAAATCTCAGGTAATCAGGGACCTCCCTGTCCTAGCTGGGGGGACATATGGTGGACCACGCACCACCAGGAGTGGACTGCTGCAACTCCACCTGAGGATCCTAGGGGATGGGATCATTCACAATCCTAATGTAAAGGGTCACGAACTCTAAAAATTAGCAGGTTATGAGACACCAATGCCTGTGCAGAATGAGTTAAATATTCAGCGCTTGCTTTCAACAAGAGTGATTGCTGTGCAAGAGCTGCAGGATGGCCACAGATGCAGGCCCTCCGTTTCCCCTTGGCTGGGACACAGGCCCCGCTGGGATGATGGCATGATGGTGCCACACCAAGCCGAAGATGCCTTGGGAAATAAGGCTTGCCAGAGCCTGTCCCTGCTTTCCCCCGCATTGCAGAGGTCCGATCTGAGGGCAGTCCCCTCTTTCTCCGCAGGGTCAGCGGACCACTCCTCCCGCCTCTCCAGGTGGAGGGAAGAGGTCAGGAAACCTGGGTGTGACCTCATGACCTGCACCCACGTCTGAAATGTCTCTGGCGAGTCTTAGTGGCGATTTCTTTAACTGACACTTTTCCCAAGCGGATGTTTGGTGGTATTGTGGAGGGGAAAACCGGGGTGACTTGTTGCTGTCCAACTGGACCAGGGTTTGCCGATTGTCCAGCTGGCAATTCCATTTCCCCTGGCATTCCGTCCCACATCTGAGAACGCTCAGACTCCTCACCGATTTCGGCGAGCACCACAAGAGTCATTTGACTCGAATGTGTATATTGACTCCATAGCGGTCCCCCGGGGAGTCCCCAATAAATCAAGGCTAAAAACCAGATAGCTGCAGGGCTTAAGTCTGCACTCTTTTAGTGTTCTACCGTTAATAAAAATGCAGATTGATTTCATGACATTAACTGTAATCAACAAGTTTATAAAGTACGCCAGGGATGCCCTTCAAGGAGTAGCTGGTAATTTGGACGTGACCTGCAGAACGGCCTGGGAGAATAGAATAGCATTAGACATGCTGTAAGCAGAGAAAGGAGGGGTTTGTGTCATGCTGGAGGGAAACATGTGTGTATTCCAAATAATACTGCCCCTAAGGGTACTATCACTAAGGCTTTGCAGGAACACACTAGCTAACGAATTGGCTGAAACTCTGGCATCGATAATGCTCTTACAGACGGGTTAGAAAAATGGCTTGCAAAATGGAAAGGCGTGGTTGCCTGTTTTAACATCTCTTCTAAAGTGGCAAGAATTTATGAAATGAGTCCAAAAAAGGAGAGAATTGTGAAAGACAATAGACGGCTTGTTTTCATAAAATGGAAAGAAGCCTGCAAGCAAGACCAAAAGCAGGCACCAGGACGCAGATGTGACCAGAAGCTCGCCAGAAGGGGAAGCGTGAGACAGTCACGTCACCTTAGGGGACGTGGAACCAGGAACAGGAGCGCAGCGGCCCTCCGACCGGACGTGCTTCAACCTCGTCTGGACCCCAACGGCCCTCCGACAAGCCCGTGCGTGTCTCAACCCTGCCTGGACCCCAACGGCCCAAGCGACATCGGGCAGAGACGGCGATCCCACGGGACTCGGCTGGCGAGAAGCCGGAGGCGGGACCTGAGCAGAAAGGCTAAGCCGCGCGCGGCGACCGCGGCGGGTGGGCTGGCCTGGCAAGGCCGTGGCCACGCCCGGCTTCTGCCGCCAGCCGCCTCCGCGCCAGCCTTTGCTCCCGCCGGCGAGTTCGTGTCTCGCACTGCCCTCCGGGGGGCGCTGCAGGGTCGTGCCAGCATCCCGGGGCGCCTGCGGCCTGGCGGGACGTCCCCTCCTCCAGGGGGAGCTCGGGGCCTCGGTCGGCAGCCTGCGAGCCCCACG
>NW_007234041.1:0-13517 GCF_000164805.1 Carlito syrichta | reverse complement strand
TAATTATTTGGGTAACGTGCTAGCTAGGTGACTTAACTTGTTGGCAGATGATGCAGACGACTACTTACTCAGCTTACTTGTTAGCTGGCATAACAAGTCAGCCATCTAGGTGGTCGACTAATTAGCTGGGTTAATTAGTTGAGTGTCGAGTTGGCCCATAAGTTAGTTCTGTTAGCTAGTTGGCTGGCTAGTTTGCTCATCTAACTAGTCGGCTGACAAATTGGTTGACTAGCTGATCTAACTATTTGGCCTACAAGTTAGCTGACCTAACTTGTCAGTTGACCAGTTGACTGACTAGTCGTATGATGGGTTAACTGATTTAAATAGTTGGCCGGCTAGTTGGCCGACCGGTTAGCTTACTTAACTTCTCATCCGGCTAGTGAGCCCAGAGGTGAGCTGACTTAACTAGTCGACCAGCAAGTGAGTTGAATGGTCAACTGACTTAACTATTTGGTCCACGAGCAAGCTGACTTGTAAGCTGACTTCACTATTCAGCTGGTGAGTGTGCTGACTGGTCAGCTGATTTTAGTCGGCTAGCGAGTGAGCCAAATGGTCAGGAGTTAACTAGTCAGAAGGCAAATGAGTCGATTGGTGAGGTGACTTAATTAGTCGGCCGTCGAGTGACCCAACTTGTGAGCTGCCTTAAATAGTCGGCCGACGAGTGAGCCAACTGGTGAGCTGATTTAACTAGTCATCTGGCGAGCAAGCCGACTAGTTAGCTCACTTGTTGGCCTGCGAGCCAGCCAACAATTTAGTTGACCTGTTGGCTGGCAAGTGAGCTGGCCAGTTTGCTGACTGGTTTGCAGGCGAGTGAGCTGACTAATTAGCTGATCTGATGGAAAGTGAGTGAGCCCACTCGTTATCTGACCAGATAGCTGAGTTGCTAGCCCACTAGCTAGCTAAGTAACCAGCTGATTTGCTAGCTGACTTAACTAGCTAGTTGACTAGCTAGCTGTCTAACTAGTGAACATAAATAGCTAGCAAACAAGCTATCTAACTCTCTAGCTTGCTGACTTCACTAGCTAGCTGAGATGCTAGCTGACAACTAGCTAGCTGGCTAGTTATGTGACTTAAATAACTGACTAGCTACTTTGCTGGAAAGCTGGGTATCCAGCTTTCTTAACGAGTTAGTTAACTGGTTGTCTACTCAGCTACCCAGCTGGCTTAACTAGTTAGCTAGCTAAACTAGCAAGCTAGCTACCTGGCGGGCTAGCTCTATAGGCAGCCGGCTAGCTAGCTAGTGGGCTGACCAGGTGGCTAACCAACCAGCTTTAATAGCCATCCAGCTTGCTGGACAGTCAGATAGCCAGCTGGATTAACTAGCCAGGCACCCTGCTGTTTAGCCGGATAGCCACTGCCTTAACTAGTGGGCCATCTACCTGAGCAGTCTGCTAACCAGCCAGCTTAACTTGCCAGCCACCTAGCTAGCCTGTCGCCTAACAAGCTTACTTAACTAGCTGATTAACCAGATAGCCTTCCAACTAGCCAGCTGGCTTAACTAGCTAGTCACCTAGCTAGCCAGCTGGCTAGCCAGCTCCCTTAATTCGCTGAATTAACTAGCTACCCAGCCGGCTAGCCAGCTCACTTAATTACCTAGCTCCCTACTAGCCAATTGTCTATACTGCTGACTGAACTACCTGACAAACTAGCCAGGTGGTTAGCCAGCTGATATAACTAACGAGCTACCTAGCTAGCCAGTTGGTTAGCCACTTGAATTAACTAGCTGACCTAACCAGTTAGCCAGCTGTCTAGCTGCTGACTAAACTAGCTGATATAACTACATATCCAGCTAGCTAACCCGCTTACTTAACTAGTAGACATCACTAGCTAGACAGGTGGCTAACCATCTGACTTAAATAGCTAGCCACCTACGTATCTCACTGGCTTGCCAGCTGACTTAACTACCTAGCTAACTAGCTAAACAGCTGACTAGCAAGTTGACTTAACTAGGTGACTTAAGTAGCTAGCAAGCTGGCTAGCCATCTGACTTAACAAGCCAGTTACACAGTAAGGTCGCTGACTAGCCAGCTGATTAATTAGCTGACTTAACTAGCTAGCTACTCAGCCAGCCAGCTGACTTTATTGGTGAAATAACTAGCTAGCTCCCTAGCTAGCTAATTACTTACCTAGGCGACTTAACTAGCTGACTTAACTAGCTAGCTAGCTGATATATCTAGCTGATTTAACTAGCTATCTACCTAGCTAACAAGCTGACAACTATCTGAAAGAACTAGCTAGTCAGCTGTCTATCCATCTGACTTAACTAGCTTTTTAACTAGCTAGTGAGCAGGTTAACCAACTGACTTAACGAGGTGATTAAATAGCTAGCCAGCTGGTTAGCCAGCTTACTTAGTTAGTTGATTAATGAGCTAGGCAGCTGGCCAGTCAGGAGACTATACTAGCTGACTTAACTGGATATCCAGGCGACTAGCCAGCTGACTTAGCAAGCTCTCTGCCTCTCTAGCCACATGGATAGCCAGCTGATTTAACTAGCTGACATAACTACCTAGCCAGTTGGCTAGCCACTGACTTAACTAGTTAACTACCTAACCATCCAGTTTGCTAGACAGCTGACTTAACTATCTGTCTTAACTAGCTGACCTGTTTCTAGCCAATTCAACGAACTAGTTTGCTACATAACCACCTGGCTATCCAGCTGAATTAACTAGGTGACTTGTCTTGATAGCCAGTAAAATTACCAGCTGATTTAACTAGCAAGCTACGTAGCTAGCCAGCTGCCTTCTCAGCTGACTTAACAAGGTGATTTAACTAGCTAGCCAGCTGGCTAGATAGCTGACATAGCTAGTTAGGTACCTAGATTGCAAGCTGGCTATCCAGCTTTCTTAACTAGCTGACTTAAGTAGCTAGGCAGCTGGCTAGCCAGCTGACTTAATTGCATAACTACCTACCTAGCCAGCTGACGCAACTAGCTGATATAACTAGCTATCTACCTAGCTAGCTAGCTGGCTAGCCAGCTGTCTTAGCTAGCTGACTTAATTAGCTTGCCAGTTGGCTAGCCAACTGACTTAAGTAGCTTGTTACCTGGCTAACCAGCTGGCTAACCAGCTGACTTAACTAGCTGACTTAAATAGCTGGCCTGCTTCCTAGTCACCTGAATTAACTAGCTTGCTATATAGCTAGCTGCCTAGCCAGCTGACTAAACTAGGTGACTTAACTAAATAGCCTTCTGTCTAGCCAGCTGACTAAATTAGCAAGCTACCTAGAGAGCCAGCTGTCTATCCAGCTGACTTAACTAGGTGATTTAACTAGCTAGACAGCAGGCTACACAGCTGACTTAACTATCTGGCTTCCTAGCTAGCCAGCTGTCATGTAAACTGACTTAACTAGGTAACATAACTAGCTAACCTGCCGGCTAGCAGGCTTACAACTGCCTAGGTACCTAGCTAGACAGCTGGTTAGCCAGCTGACTTCACTAGCTAGCTACCTACATATTCCATTGGCTTGTCAGCTGACTTAACTAACTAGGTACGTCGGTAACCAGCTGGCTAGTGAGCTGACTTAACTAGGTTACTTAACTAGCTATCTGACTTGCTAGCCAGCTGACTTAACTAGGTAGTGACCCAGCTAGGCAGCTGGCTATCCAGCTGACTTAACTCACTGACTTAACTAACTAGCATGCTGACTTAACTTGCTGACTTAAGCAGCTAGCTACCTACCTAGCCATCTGACTTCTCTAGCTGCTTTAAATAGCTAGCTATCTAGCTAGCCAGCTGACTTAAGTAGTTGACTTAACTAGCTACCTGGCTGCCATGACTAGCTGACTAATATAGCTAGGTTTCTAGCTACCCAGCTGACTTAACTAGCTGAAATAACTATCTATCCAGATGGCTAGCCATCTGATTTAACTAGCTTTTCCACTAGCCATCAAGCTGGATAGCCAACTGTCTTAATGAGCTGACTTAACTAGCTAGCCAGCTGGTTGCCAGCTGACTTAACTAGTTGACTCAAATTGTTAGTAAACTGGTTGCCAGCTGACATATCTAGCTGACTTAACGAGCTTGTCAACTGTGTAGCCAGCTGGCTTAACTAGTTGGTTACATATCAAGCCAGCTGGCTAGGCAGCAGACTTACCCAGCTGACTTAAGCTAGCATGATTGCTAACCACCACTCTTCACTTGCTAGCTTTCTATATAGCCAACAGGCTAGCCAACTGACCTAACTAGCTGACTTGAACAACTATCCTGCTGGCTAGCAAGCTGACTTAAGTAGCTAGCTACCTACCTAGCCAGCTGGCTTGACAACTGATTAAACTAGCTGACTAAACCAGTTAGCCAGTTGGCTAGCCAGCTGACGTAACTTGCTGGCATCACTAGCTAGCCATGTAGCTATCTAGCTGACTTAACTAGCTAGCTGCCTACCTAGCCAGTTGGCTAGCTAGCTGTCTTAACTAGCTGAATCAACTAGCTAGCCAGTTGGCTAACCTACTGACTTAATTAGCTTGCTGCATAGCTAGCCGCCTGGCTAGTCAGCTGACTTGAGTAGCTGACTTAACTAGCAGCTACCTAGCTAGCCAGCTGACTTAAATAGTTGGCTAACTGGCTAGCTGCCTAGCTAGTCATCTGGCTTAAAGAGTTAGCTAGCTAGATAGCTATCTAGGTAACAAGTTGACTTAAATAGTAAGCTGTCTTGCTAGATAGCTGACTTAACCAGCTAGATAACTAGTTAACTTTATTGTTATCTAACGTGCTAGCTAGGTGACTTAATCACCTGACTTATCTCATTAGCTTATGAGCTGGTTAGCTGACTCATCCAGCTGACTTAAATCATTAGCTAGCTAGTTAGCTAGCCTACTCAACCAGCTGACCCTACCCGTTTGCTAACTAACTAGCTAGCTGACTCAACCAGTTGACTTAAGCCATTAGTTAACTAGCTACCTACCTGACTTAACCTGCTGACCTAATCATTTAGCTAACTAGCTGGCTGTCTTAACCAGCTGACTAAATTAAAAGCTGACTGAACTAGCTGACTTAGCTAGCTGAGTTAACTACTTAGTTAGCTGACTTAACTGGTTGACTTAACTAGTTAGCAAGTTAACATAACTACCTGAATTAAATAGTTAGTTAACTATATAACTAGCTGAATAACGAGCTGACTTAATTAATCAGTTAACTACTTAGGTAGCAGACTTAAGTAGCTGACTTAAAGAATTATCTAACTAGTGAACTAGGTGACTTAGCTAGTTTACTTAGTTAACTAGCTAGTTAGTTAACTTACTTAGCTAGATAATTTAACTAGTTGGCTAATGAGATATCTAGCTGAATTAATGAGTTGGCTAATGAGTTTGATAACTGTTTTATCTCGTTGGTAAACGAGTTAAATAGCTGGCATAACTAGTTGGTTAACGAGTTAGCTAGGTGACTTAACTTGTTGGATGATGAGTTTGCCGACTAGCTAGCTGTTTTAACACGTTGGCTGACTACTCGGCCAACTTGTTAGCTGGTTTAACAACTTGTTAAGCCAGCTAGCTAGTTGGCGACTCATCGGCCGACTATTTAGCTTGGTTAAATAGTTGGCTGACGAGTTGGCCCCATAGTTTGTTTGGGTAAGCATTTGGCTGGGTTGTTTGCTCAGCTAATTTGTCAGCCGAGTAGTTGGCCGATTGGTTAGCTGACTTAACTAGTTGGCTGGAGAGTAGACCGAAAGTTTAGCTGACAACTAATCAGCCGGTGAGGGAGTGGACAGATGTGCTGACTTAAGTAGTTGGCCAGTGAGAGAGCTGACTGCTCAGCTGAATTAACTAGTCTGCTGGTGAGTGAGCTGATGCAAGCACTGTCATAACTAGTCGGCCTGCTAGTGAGCCGATCAGTGAGCTGACTTAACTAGTCACCTGGCAAGCAAGCCGACTAGTTAGCAGAACTGTTGGCCTGCAAGTGAGACAACAAGTTAGTTGACCTGTTGGCTGGTGTGAGAGATGACTAGTTTGCTGACCAGTTGGCAGGCGAGCTAAGCTACTTGTTAGTTGACTTAATGGAAAGCAAGGGAGCCCAGTAGTTGGCTCACCAGCTAGTTGAGTTGTTAGCCAACTAGTTAACTAAGTAACTATCTGATTTATTAGCTGACTTAACTATCTATCTGACTATCTATCTGACTAGCTAGCTGACTGGGAACCTGACTAGCTAGCTGACTTAACTAGGTACCTGAATAGTTAGCTGACTTGCTAGCTCACTTAACTAGCTAGATGGCTATCTAGCTGACTTAACTAGCTGTTTAGCTATTTGGCTGGCTAGTTGACTAGCCAACTGACTTAAATACCTAGCTACCTAGTTGGCTACACGGCTAGCCACCTATCTTAAATAGGTAGTTACCTGGTTTTCTAGCGGGTTAGGCAACCAACTAGCTAGCTAGCGGGCTTGCCACTGGGCTAGCTAACCAGGTTAAATAGCCAGCTGGCAGGCTATACATTGGGATAGCCTGCCGGTTAAACTAGACAGACAGTCTTCTTGTCAGCCAGCAAGCCAGCCGGCTTAACTAGCTGGCCACATAACTGACCAGCCTGCTAACAAGGCGTTTTAACCTGTCAGCCACATAGCTAGCCAGCCGTTTAACCAGCTGACTTAACTAGCTGACTTAACTAGATAGACATCCGGCTAGCCAACTGGCTTTACTAGATAGCCATTTAGCTAGCCAGCCGGCTAGGCAGCTCACTTAATTCGCTGACTTAACTAGCTAGCCAGTCGGCAAGTAAGCTGACTTAATTCGCTAGCTACCTACCTAGTCAGGTGGCACTCGAGATGACTTAACTAACTGATTTAACCAGCTAGTCAGCTAACTATCCACCTGACTTAAATAGCGAGCTACATAGCAAGCCAGTTGGCTAGTCACTTGAATCAACTAGCTGACTTAACCAGCTAGACAGCTGGCTAGCCAGCTGATTCAAAAAGCTGACATAACTAGTTATCCCACTGGCTAGCCAGATGACAACTAGATGACACCTCTAGCTAGAGAGGTGGCTAGCCAGCTGACATAACTAGATAGCTACCTATGTATCCTTCTGGCTTACCAGCTTATTTAACTAAGCTAGCAAGTTAGCTAACGAGCTGAGTTAACTAGGTGACTTAACTAGCTAACTAGTTGGCTAGCCAGCTGACTTAGCTAGCTAGATACCAACCTAGGCAGCTGGCTACCCAGCTGACTTAACCAGCTGACTTAAGCTAGCTACCTAACTAGCCTGCTGAATTTACTATCTGAAATAACTAGCTAGCTACCTAGCTAGATATCTTGGTAGAAAGTGAATTAACTAGCTGACTTTACATGCTAGCTAGCTGATATAACTAGCTGACTTAACTAGTTAGCTACCTAGCTATCAAGCTAACTAAACTAGCTTAAATAACTAGCTAGCCTGCTGTCTAGCCAACTGAATTAACTAGTTTTTTTAACTAGCTATGGAGATGGCTAGCCAACTGACATAATGACATGACTTAACTAGTTATCCAGCTGGTTATCCACCTGACAACTAGTTGATTAAAGAGCTTGGCAGCCTGACAGCCAGGTGACTTAACTAGCTGACTTAACTAAATATCCAGTTGGATAGTCAGCTGCCTTAACTAGTGCTCTAACTCTCTAGCCACATGGATAGCCAGCTGACTCAACTAGCTGACTTAATTAGCTAGCCAGATGGTTAGCCAACTGATTTAACTAGGTCAGTAACTAGCCAGTCAGCTGGCTAGCCAGCTGACTTAACTAGCTATCTTAACTAACTGGCCTGTTTTCCAGTCAGTTGAATTAACTAGCTTGCTACATAGCTAGCCAGCTGGCAATCCAGCTGAATTAACTAGGTGACTTATCTAACTAGCTAGCTGTCTAGCCAGCTGACTTAACTAGCATGTTACCTAGGGAGCCAAATGTTAGTCAGCTGACTTAACTAGGTGACTAAACTAGCTAGCCAGCTGGCTAGACACGTGACATAACTAGTTAGCTACCTAGTTAGCAAGCTGGTTAGCCAGATGACTTAAGTAGCTCTCTACCACTCTAATCACCTGGATAGCAAGTGACTTAATTAGGTGACTTCATTAGCTAGCCAGCTGGTTAGGCAACAGACTTAACTATGTCACTACGTAGCTAGAGAGCTAGCTATCCATCTGACAACTAGCTGTCTTAATTAGCTGTCCTGCTATCTAGCCAGTTAAATTATCTTGCTTTCTACATAGCTAGAAAACTGGCTATCCAACTGATTTAACTGGGTGACTTATCTAGCTAGCCAGCTGTGTATCCAGCTGACTTAATTAGCTAGCTACCTAGCTAGCCAGCTGGCTAGTCAACTGACTTAACTAGGTGACTTACCTAGCTAGCAAGCTGACTAGACAGCTGACATAACTAGCTAGCTACCTAGTTAGCCAACTGGCTAACCAGATGACTTAATGCCTAGCTCTGTAGCTAGTCAGCAGGCTAGCCAGCTGACTTAACTACCTGAATTCACGAAGTAGACAGCTGGCTAGCCAGCAGACTTAACTAGCTAGCTACCTAGCTAGACAGCTGGACAGCTAGCTGACTTAACTAGCTGACATAACTAGACACCGGATGGTTAACCAGCTGATAGAACTAGCTACCTACCTACTAAGCTTGCTGTCTTGCAAACTGTCAACGACCTAACTACCTAGCTATCCTGCTGGCCAGTGAACTGAGTTAAATAGGTGACTTAACTCGCTAGCCAGCTGGCTAGCCAGTTGAATTAAAGCTAGTTATCCTGCTTGGCTGCTGGCTCTCCAGCTGTCTTAATTAACAGACTTAACCACCTACCCAGCTGACTTAAATAGCTGATTTAACTTGCTAGCTACCTAGCAAGCCAGCTGAGTTAACTAGCTGATTCAAGTTGCTAGCTACCTAGCTATCTATCATATAACTTGCTGACTTAACTAGCTGACTTAACTACCTAGCTAGCTGACATATAAAGTTGACTTATCTAGCTAGCTGCCTAGCTACCAAGCTGACTTAAATAGCTGAAATATCTAGCGAACCAAATGACCACACATCTCATGTAACAAGCTTTTTAACTAGATAGCCAGCTGGCTAGACAACTGACTTAACGAACTGACTTAACTAGCTAACAAACTAATTAGCCAGCTGACTAAACTAGCAGACTTAACTAGCTGTCCAGCTGTCTAGCAATGTGACTGTATTGTCTAGCTAACTAGCTAGCCAGTAGCCTAGCCAGCTGACTTAACCAGCTGAATTAATGAAGTAGCTAGCTGGCTAGCCAGCAGACTTAACTAGCTAACTAACTAGCTAGACTGCTATATAGCCAGCTGAATTAACTAGCTGACATAACTAGATAGACTGATGGCTAGCCAGCTGACATAACTAGCTACCTACCTACATTTTCGGCTGGCTTGCCAGCTGACTTAACTAACTCATTACCTAGTTAAATTGCTGACCAGCAGGCAGATTTAACTAGGTGATTTAACTTGCTAGCCATCTAGCTATCCAGCTGACTTAACTAGCTAGCTACCCTGCTAGGTAGCTGATTTTCCAGCTGATTTAACTAACTGACTTAACTAGCTAGCCAGTTGACTTACCTAGCTGACCTATCTTGCTGGCCAACTGAGTTAACTAGCTGATTTAACAAGCTTGCCAGCTGGCTAGGCAGTTAACTTAACTAGCTAGCTACCTACCTAGCTATCAAGCTAGCCAGCTGAATAAACTATATGACTTAACTAGCTACCTAGCTGCCATAACTAGCTTACTTATATAGCTAGCTTACTAGCTGACCAACTGACAACTAGCTAAAATAACTAGCTAACTTAACTAGCTAAAATAACTAGCTAGACAGATGGCTAGCTATCTGACATAACTAGCTTCTTAACTAGCTAACCAGCTGAATAGCCAACTAACTTAATGTACTGACATAACTAGCTAACCTGTCAGTTGCCAGGTGACTTAACTAGCTGACTTAACTTGCTAGCCAGCCTGTTGCCAGCTGACTTAATTAGCTGACTTAAACAGCTAGTCAGCTGGCTAGGCATCTGAATTAACTAGCTGGCTACCAATCTAGCCAGCTGCCTAGCCAGTTCACTTACCTAGCTGACTTAATCTAGCAAGCCAGCTTGCCACCTCACTTAACTTGCTAGCTATCAAAGTAGACAGGCTTGCCAACTGACTTAACCAGCTGACTTGAACAACTATCCTGCTTGCTAGCAAGCTGATTTATCTGGCTAGCTAACTACCTAGCCTGCTGGCTAAACAGTTGACTAAACTAGCTGATTTAACCAGCTAGCCAGTTGGCTAGTCAACTAACTTTACTAGCTCACTACCTAGCTAGTCAGCTGACTAGCCAGCTGACTTTTGGTGCTGACTTAACTAGTATCTACTTAGTTAGCCAGCAGACTTAAATAGTTAGCTAACTAGCTAGCTAACTAGTTAGCCAGCTGACTTAAATAGTTAGCTAACTAGCTAGATACCTAGCTAACAAACTAGATACCTAGCCAACAAGCTGACTTAAATAGTCAGCTGCCTTGCTAGCTAGCTGTCTTAACTATCTGGATAACTACCCAGCGTAATAATTATCTAATGTGCTAGCTAGGTGACTTAATCATCTGACTTTTCTTGTTAGCTAATGAGTTGGCTAGTTGTCTTAACCAACTGACTAAATTAGAAGCTGACTTAGCTAGCTGATTTAGCTTGCTGACTTAACTACTTAGCTAGCTGAATTAACTGGCTGACTTTAGTTAGCTAGTTAACTTAACTACCTGAATTGAATAGTTAGCTAACTATTTAACTGGCTGAATAACCAGCTGACTTAACTAATTGGCTAACCAATTAGGTAGAAAATTAAGTATCTGAATTAAATATTTAGCTATGTAGTGAGCTATCTGACTTAGCTAGCTGACATAGTTAACTATCTAGATAGCCAGCTGACTTAATGAGTTGGTTAATGAGTTATGTAACTGTTTTAACTAGTTGGACAACGAGTTAAATAGCTGACTTAGCTAGTTGGTTAATGAGTTAGCTAGGTGACTAACTTGTCGGCTGATGAGTCATCTGACTAGTTAGCTTGTTTAACACATTGTCTGACTACTCAGCCTACTTGTTAGCTGGGTTAACAAGCAGGCCAAGAAGTCAGTCGTCTATTTACCTGGGTTAACTAGTTGACTGATGATTTGGCCCCCTATTTAGCTCGGTTAAGTTGTTGGTTGGCTAGTTTGCAGAACTAACTAGTCGGCCGACTAGTTGACTGACTACTTAGTTGACTTAACTAGTCTGCCGACTAATTAGCTGACCTAAATTGTCGGCTGACAAGTTGGTCCACTAATCGGTCGATTGGTTAGCTTACTTAATTAGTGGGCTGCATAGCAGGCCGACCATTTAGCTGACTTAACTAGTCAGCCAGAGAGTGAGCTGACAGGTGAGCTGACTTAAGTAGTCAGCTGGCAAGTGAGATGACTAGTCAGCTGATTAACTAGTAGGCCAAACAGTGGGCCTACGCATCCTCTGCAGTAGATACTCTGCCTGCAAGTGACACGACCAGTGAGGTGACTTAACTAGTCAGCTGGTGAGCAAACGACTACTTAGCTGACCTTTTGGCCTTCGAGCAAGCCAACAAGTTAGTTGACCTGTTGGCTGGCTATCGAGCTGACTAGTTTCCTGACTGATTTGCATGCAAGCGATCCTACTAGTTAGCTAATCTGATGGAAAGCGAGGGGGCCCACTAGATAACTGACCAGCTAGCTGAGTTGCTAGTTGACTAGTTAGCTAAGTAATTAAATGATTTGCTAGCTGACTTAACTAGGTAAATGACTAGCTAGCTGGCTATCTAGCTGACATAACTAGCTAGCAAACAAGCTATCTTGCCGTCTAGCTAGCTGACTTAAGTAGCTAGGTAACTGGCTAGTTAGCTGGCTAGCTGACTTAACTATCAAGGGGACTAGGTAGCTGACTAGCTAGCAGACTTAAATAGCTAGCTGACTAGGAACATGTGTAGCTAGCTGACTTGGAACCTGAGTAGCTAGCTGACTTAAAAAGCTAGCTGAATATTTAGCTGACTTGCTAGCTGACTTAACTACAAGCTGGCTAGCTACCTGTTTTAACAAGTTGACTAGCTTGTTGACTGGCTAGCTGGCTAGCCAGCTAACTTAACTTGCTAGCTGTCTTGTTAGATGCAGGGCTAGACAGCTGGCTTAACTATCTAGCTATCTGGATGGCTAGCTGCATAGGTAGCTGGCTAGCTAGCTAGTGAGCTGGCCAGCTGGCTAGCCAGCCAGCTGAAATAGCCAGCGGGCTGGCTGGAAAGTGGGATACAGAGCCGGCTTAACTAGGCAGCCACCTGGCTGGTCAACTACCTGACCAGCCTGCTAACCAGCCGGTTAAACTTGCCAGCCACCTAGCTAGCCAGTCAGTTAACCAGCTGAATTAAGTAGCTGACTTAACTAGATGGTCTGCTTTCTAGCCAGTTGAATTAACTAGCTTGCTACATAACTATCCAGCTGGCTATCCAGATGAATTTCTAGGTGACTTATCTAGCTAACTAGCTGTCTAGACAGCTGATTAAATAGCATGATACCTAGGTAGCCAGCAGGCTAGTCATCTGACTTAACTTGGTTACTTAAGTACCTAGCCAACTGGCTAGACAGCTTACTTAACTAGCTAGCTACCTAGCTAGCATGCTGGCTTGCCAGCTGATGTAATCATCTGAATTAACTAGCTAGCCAGCTGAAGAGCCAGCTGACTTAATTGCCTAGCTACCTAGCTAGTCAGTAGGCTTGCCAGCTGACTTAACTAGCTGACTAAACGAAATATCCAGCTGGATAGCCAGCACATTTAACTTGCTAGCTACCTAGCTAGTCACCTGGATAGCCAGCTGACAAAACTAGCTACCATAAATAGACACCTGATTGCTAGCCAGCTGACTTAACTAGCTACCTACCTACATAGCCCGCTGGCTTGCCAGCTGACTTAACTACCTAACTACCTAAGTAACCTGCATGCCAGCCAGCTGACTTAACTAGCTGACTTAACTAGCTAAACAGCTGGCAGCCCATCTGAACTAACTAGCAGGCTAGCCAGATGACTTAATAAACTGAATTAACTAGCCAGCCAGCTGACTTCACTAGCTGACTTAACTAGCTATCTACCTAGCTAGCCAGCTGATTTAACTATCTGTTTTAACAAGCTAGCTACCTAACTAGCTATCATATAGCTAGCTGACTTAACTTGCTGACTTAACTAGCTAGATAGCTGACATATCTAGCTGACTTAACTAGCTAATTTCCTAGCTAGCCAGCTTACTTAACTAGTTGAAATAAATAGTAAGCCAACTGGCAGCCCATCTGTCCTAACTAGCTTTTTAACTAGCTAGAAAACTAACCTGACAACTGGCTTAATATGCTGACTTAACTAGCTACTCAGCTGGTTAGCCAACGGACAAAACTAGCTGAATTAACTACTGGCCAGCTGGCTAGCCTGCTGACTTAATTGCCTAGCTATCTACCTAGCCAGCGACCTTTCCAGCTGACTTAACTAGCTAACTTAACTAAGTAGCCAGCTGGCTAGCCAGCACACTTAAA
>NW_007234040.1:0-3159 GCF_000164805.1 Carlito syrichta | reverse complement strand
GTTGTCATATGAAGCAGTAATCAAATATTTTTATTGATATGTAGTGTTCCATTATTAGCAGATACTTCCCTTTAATTTCAAATACTGTTAATGGTTTGGCTTTGTGAAAAAAAATACTGTTATTGGATATTTACTTGGATTATGCCCAAGTTTTAGCTATTATTATTATAAATGTCATGGAAACTCTTTTATGTCTTTTTGTGGGCATAGGTACACATCTCTTGTGAAAGAGGTATCACTGGGTGTAATAGGGTGAAATAGACATTTGGTTTTTAAACCCATTTCCTGGCATACAACTCCTAACACTCTTAGAAACTCCCAAGTTATGTCTTTTTGTATGCTGAGGAGTTGACTGATGGCTGGGTAGCTTAAGGATGGGAGCTGGTCAACAGAAAGACCAAGGCAGGATTAGAAGTGTAGACCTTTTAGCCCTATTCTTTTCCTTTACTAGTGGAGAGGGGCTGAAGGTTAAGTTGATCACTAATACCTTCTTCATACCTCTGTAATGAAACCTCCATAAAAATCCAAAAACCAGCATTTGGATTTCAGACAACTGAACACATGAGGGTTCCCAGAGAAAGCGTGGAAGCTCCATGATTCTTCCCCTTAACTTGCCCTATGCATCTCTTTATCCTTTGTAACATCCTTTATAATAAACTGGTGAATGTAAATTTTCCTGAGTTCTGTGGGCTGCTCTAGCAAACTTAATCACATCCAAAGATGGGGCAATGGGAATCCCAAATTGAAGTCAGTGTCTTAAACTTGTGACTGGTGTCTGGGGGAAAGTGTGATGGGAGAAGCTTTGGGGACTGAACCCTCAACCTGTGAGATCTGATGCTATCTAAAGATAGATAGGGTCAGAATTGAATTGGAGGACACTCAGTATCTGCTGAAGAACTCATTGCTTGCTTGTTGGGGATAGTCTCCCCCCACATTTGATCACAGAAGTTGTCTGTGTAGATTGTTGTATGGTATGAGAATAGAGGACAAAGCACAGCTGTGTGTATTTTCTGTTCACACTAGGTCATGAGGTAGGCATAAGTTTGGTTATAGTAGATACCACCAGACATTTTTCCAAATTGTCTTAACTATTTACACCCCCATCAAACATTAATGAAAAATTTTGGAAAATTTTTGATCATTATTTTTTTTAGACAGTGCCTTTATTCAATTTCCTTTATTAACTAATTGTAGAATTTTTACTAGATTTATATTTGTAACTTCTCGGTCTATATTTCATGTTGCTTTTTTATATGTTCAATCCTTTCACCTGTGGCCAATATGTATGCTGTGTATATTTCATAATACTCTTCCCCAATTAGGGACAGAATAACTGCAAAAAAAATTTCCATTTAAAAATGATAAAAATGGAAGCACACAGGATCACTGGCTCATAGCAATTCTAAAATGCTAGTTGGCAAATGTTGGCTAATGCCTCTCTCCTAAGTAGCTTCCTACTCAGTTGTCCTTCCTGACTCTTTTCTCCATTGCCTACAGTGAGCTGTCATTTCTTTTCAACTTCCGCCTTACCCATTGCTCCAGAGAGCATAGAAAAATATGCCTTTCTAGTGGGCTGAGCTATTTTCTCAGCCTCTATCTTGTAGGTAAAAGCTTGGGAATCCCAAGATATTTTTACATATCAAAGAGCAGTAGTTAGGCTAATAGCACTTTTGCTACTATAGTTTGCCTAGAAATTGTGTAAGTTTTCTATGTAATAGTTGATTTCAGTCAGAGACATATGGCTATACCTATAATTTTCTAAACATACTACTCTCTTTACATTTGATGATGGGTAATTTGGGTTTATCAGGCTTTTTGTGGGATCATGCTCTTAAGGTTTCTAAGAGCACTTTTCCCATCTGAAAAGATCTACTAGATGTCGTTTTCAAAAGTATTTAAACTGGTTGCTACAGCTACATGCCTGATTTGGCAATTTTTCCAAGGTCATGTCTTCCTGATGATGTCTGGGTCCAGTATTTTTTTTCTTTCTGAAACTGCATTTTAATATATACAACTTTAATTTGGTGAGAGTTTCATTTTCTTACCCTGTGATTTCTGGAGTCTTCATATGCTAAGTTCTACTTTCAAACTGGCCATTTCATTTCCTTTGCTTATTTCTTTCTTGTAGTAACTTATTAAATTCACTAGATGAAAACAGCTTGTGCTTTCAAAATTTTGCCATAAAACATTGAAATATTTTTCAAGTTCAATCAAGTTCAAATACTTCAAGTTCGATCTGCACATTTTTTGTCTTCCATGTTAACTCAGGTTTTGCCCAATATTTGCTATTATGTAACACAGTCCACTATAATATTTCCTTGTAATCAGCTGCCTGTGCCCAAAGGTGATGCCACATATTTTAGGTTTTCTTTTTTTAACTCCACTTCTGGTATCAAATTTGTATCAAAAGTGGGGTTAAATATATTTACTTTTGTAACATATCTGTCTCACCTGATACCTGTAACAATCATCCACAAAATCTCAGTGGCATATAACAACAAACAGTTACTTTTTGCTCATGCATGTGCATGATTCTGCTCAGATTTCAGGTATGTAGAGGATTGGGGCCTCTGTTCTCTACAAATTTCACTCTAGGTTCAGACTGCAAAGTCAACTGAATAACTAACATATGTTCTTCTCAAAGAAATAATGTAATCACCAAGTGGACAAGTCCACATGCACAAGCACATTTAAAGTATGCCATTTAAAGGCTCATGTCATGTCAGCTAATATCCCACTGACCAAACAAGTCACACAGCCAACCTCAAAATCAAGGAATAGGATGATGCATTCTGTCCACCATAAGGTCATGGAATGGGTATGAATATAACATATTCTTACATAGAAGACAATCGAGACCACAACTCAATATACTGTATATATTTTTTTATTTACAAAATTACAAATGTTTATAGTTATCTCTCAATGACATATTTTATTATTATTAGTGATATTCCATTCATTTTTTAGAATTTTTAAGTCTTTGTCATTTGGTTTATCATTTCTTTTCTTTTTTTTTTTTTTTGAATCAGTGTCTCACTCTGTTGCCCAAGCTGCCGTACAGTGGCATAATCATGGCTCACCAAAGCCTCAAACTTTTAGGCTCAAGTGATCTTCCTGTATTAGCCTCCCAAGAAGCTGGGATTGCAGGCACATACC
>NW_007234039.1:0-8953 GCF_000164805.1 Carlito syrichta | reverse complement strand
CAGACAGGAGTGCAGGAGTATGCCCATAGGTCATTGCAGCCTCAGACTTTTGAACTCAAATGATTTTCCTGCCTCAGCCTCCCATGTAACAAGGACTACAGGCACACACCACCATGCCCAGCTAATTTTTTACATTAATTTTTTTATTTATATATTTTTCATTCTTTATTTTGTTTTAAATATATGGACTACATATCAAGATTAGGTCCATAACTAATCTATGTGCAGGTATAGTTTGGGCCTCCAACTAGTCCTAACTTCCCCTGGTTTAGGATCAGGTACCCTTCATGTTGTTATGTGACCCCACTTCCTCCTTCCCCTAGCAGTGTCTCATGACTACCAGTCCCTTCCTTGTGCTATTGTGAGTAATGCTCAGGTTCCACTTATGAGTGAGAACATGTGGTTTTTGGTTCTTTATGTGATAGATTGCTAAGAATGATTGTCTCTAATTCCATCAATTTTCTGAAAAGTTCTGATTTTGTCCTTCTTTATGACTGCATAGTATTCCATCTTGTATATGTACCACATTTTCTTTATCCAGTCTACCTTTAATGGGCAGTAGGGTTGGTTCCAATATTTTAAAATTTATTTCTTGTAGAGACAGTTTAAAACTGATGTCAAACTGTCACTTGTTCTTTATTTGTAGTATTAAAGTGCCTCCATTTTTACTTCAGAGATCCATCTTGCCCTAGTTCCATAGTTCCTAAGTTAGACTCTTTTGTTCTGAACATCTTTATATCACTTAGTTCAAGGCACAGGCTACTCTGAAATTCCTCTCTATTATTTATTTAACTCAATTAGTGAACTTGGACTGCTATAACAAAACACCACAGATTTGGTGGTTTAAACAACTTATATTGTCACAGTTCTGGAGGCTAGAAGTCCAAAATCAAGGTGCCAGCAGGGCTGATGTTTGGTGAAGTCTCTCCCCTTGGGTTACAGACAACTGTCTTCTCACTAAGTCCTCACATGACCTTCCTACAGTGTCTGTGCATAGGGAGAACGAGCTCTCTGGTGTCTCTTTTTTAAAAAACACAAATTTTATTGCATCAGGGCCCCATCATTGTGATCTCTTGTAACCTTAATTACTTTTATCAAGGCCTTATTTTCAAATACAGTTACATGGAAAATTGGACTTCAACATATGAATTTGGGGAGAAGGACACAGATATTTGGTCCATAAGAACCATGCTTATTTTTTAAATTAAGTATGAAAGAATAACTTTCAAAAGTGCACTAAAGTAAAAACTTACAGCTGAAATAGGTCTACATTACTGGGTTGCAGCAGTATCAGCATTCAGTGTTGAATTTTATAACTTCTGGGCAGTGCATAATTATCAATACTAACAAAATGTTCTTGCATTCCTGCAGTAATTTAAGAAGGATTGCCATTTAAATTTAGAAAAATGCCCCACAAGACTGAGGAATACAAATTGTAAAATGGAAAAACAGGACAAACAGGTTCATGTAGAATCCCTTTCATCCCAGAAAGCCAAAGTCCTTTTCCATAGATGGTGCTGTTCTTCAGACCAACTGAAACAGCTGACAATTTTATGAAAAAGGATAGAACCAATCCTGTATTTTGATGTTCTAGGAGTGAAAAAATGCAGTTTAGGTTCACTCTGGCATTATCACGGACTCAGAACTCAATAATCATGTTTCTTCCCAGAAAGTGTTATTATGGTGAATCCAGCAGCACAGAATTTTTTTTTTGTTTTTTGTTTTTTCCTGTGAGCAATGAAGCATCTCAGCTTCAATTACCTTTTGTGGATGCAAAACATACTTGAAATGGATATCAAACAGGCCTAAAATACTTGCTTGGTGTACATGTGTTGCAGATCATGTGTACTGCAGTATCTATGCAGGCATCTTTAAAGAAATGGTCTAGGAGTGACAGTGGGAGTTCCAGCTTCACTGCTTTCTTTTCAGTTTTTCTCTTTCCCTCCCCACAATGGTATTAGCTAAACAAATTATGAGAGCCTGTTCATTCCAAAAATCCATCATTTTTTATCTTATAGAAAATACATTACTAAAACATTGTTCAAACTTGGAACAAAAGATAATATGGTTTCACAGAACTCTAAAGTAATATAGTATCTATGCGTACTTCTCTCTCAGCACTGATGATAGTACTTTGGTTTCCTATTTTCATTTTTGTTTTTTCAACTAAACAGTGAGCTCTTTAGAGTAGATATTTTCTGTAATTTTTTATTGCTAATGACCAGAATAATGTCTGTTATATAATTAAATGAATGACTCAGTGAATGAATGAAATGTGAATCTGTCATGCTGCCCAGAAGTGTTTTATCGTCACTGATGAGGATAATCACTGTCATCTAAAAAGTCATGATATCTTTGATAACTTTGGCAATAAGCCTTATGAAATAGGATTATGAAAATGACCATTACTAATTGGTGTTAAATCACAATTAGAGTTAACTTCCAGCTGCTGCTTCAAAGCATTTGTGGTCACAGATTCCGCACAGTCCTACAGCAGCTTGTGTGGTGCATTCAGAATACTACAGCATTTTTGGTATCACTGTGAAGTGAATTAAGATCAACTAATGTCAGGGGCTGGGGTTGCCAGAATAGTGCCTTATTCCCATTATAAAGGACTTTGAAGAGAGAACGTTTTCTTGCCTTTTCCTCTGAAGAATCTGCATGCTACATTCAGTCATTGGGTTTGCAAATTCACGCCAAACGACTGACCCTGCTGGCAATAGCTATGCATACATGTTATGGTTTTTAGAATTGTTACCTCCAAACTGATGTAGGATGCTGCTTTGCAATGTACACACCACAGGCATGATTTCCCTTGAGCTTCGATCAACACTGTAAGAGAAGTGAGTTAAGGGAGGTGAGGTGCCTCCCTCATGGCCAAACAGGTGATACTTGCTCTGAGGCTACAACCTGGGTTTTCCAACTCCATGCTGGCTCTCGTTCCACTGATGGGGGTAGAAAGAAGCGGACCTTCAGCAGTTCCTGAAGCTTGTCTTGTGCATTTAGATGAAGCAGAGACCTAATTATGGAGTCTTTTAAGTTCTTAAGCCGTTTCTATTTAGGGATCTCTGTTGGTCTGCTTCCAGACAGAATAAAAACTTTTCCACATTTAGTTACCAGGACAGAGGTTCACAGATCTTTCACTCTTCAATATGCCTCCAAAGCAGTTATTTAAGGACAATTTCCCAAGTTTCACAGTGAGGACTGGATTCAATAATTTATTAACATATTGAACAGTAGTTTATACTGTTTGCCAGCATGTCTTTTTAAAACTAGGGTTTATTTATATTGCAAGAAAATATGTATTTGAATAGTAAGCTAGAAGTGAATAAATAAGCCCTTAATAAACAGAAAAATATGTAACCAATATAGTATAAAAAGGTAGACATTTTACAAATTATTTGTCTTGGGAATTTTTACAGTCACCAACAATCCACTTGAAACATTTGGTTGTATTTGAGGGCTGAGTTCTGCCGCACAGTAGTGCTCGTCTAACATCAGACTGTTTCCAGAATGTTTACCGCTTCTGAATTCTCAACAATTAATATTTGATGAGGGGCCACTGGAAGCATAGTTCTCTATCACACCATTTTCATCTAAAGGAAAATGCTCCTGTTGAATTAGAAAGCAAGGATTTTTATGAAGAGTGAAATGTGTGTATTATTTTCTTTCTTAATGCCTTTGGTATTGATTTGAACTTAGAATACATGCAAATTTTCCTATCCTGTCTTCTTGTGTCTCTTTCAACCTCCTTTTTTTTTTTAAAATAAAAAAGGTAAATGAATATTCTCTGCAGTTGAATACTTGATATAATAACATACAATATTAAGTTTGAATATTTTTATGGATATATATATAGTACAGAGTTCTTTAGGGGTTCCTCCCTCCCCAACCCCCAAGGCAACATCTAAATTTGATCATGTAACTTGTCACTGTAGGCATTTCTTCCCTTCACTTTTTGAGCTGAATCTATTGACTCAGCTTTTTTCTGTCCTCTGAGGTATCTGAGAAAATATAGAGCTCAACAGACTTGTGTTCGAAAAGCTTCCATGCTGATTTTGACTTTCAACACTTTACCAGGGACATCTTTTGAGAAGTATTTGGTTATTCAAGGAGGGATTTCAAGACATTTACTGTGAATTCAGTCAAACTGTTTCCCAAAAAAGTAAAATAAATATTTTAATAACTCATATGGATGTCTATAGAATAGAAAGTGCTTTAGAGAATTATCACATTTTGCAAATGAGAAAATATCTACTCTTTGGTTAGATTGAATTCCTAATAGTTGACTATTCTGACCAAAATAACATCTGCTTTCCTACCTACAATGTTCTTTTTTTCTCCCAGCTGGGAGATGCATTTCATAGATTTTTGGCATTCTAGTCAAGAGATATTTTTCTAAAGGAATCAAATCAAGTGATTCTGCTAAATAGCCAGAGACACTCAGATGACCCAATGAGGCTATAGTACTTTCTCTTGGAGACAGTCCCTCATTTTCTGCCTCATGTTTCTGAATCAGATTATACTTGATTCACTTAACACTTCTGGAAGTTGACATTGATTTCACTAGGGTTTGTTCTGTGTACACAATTTTATTCTCTAGAGGGTGAAGTCATCTGTAGAAGTTCAATAGAGGTACAGTCCCTTAGGAAACTCACAATCTGGAATGGAAACTGAAGAGTAAAAGCTGCAACTGCTAATTCTGTACATAATAAGAAGTCAATTTCCCTCAACAGCAGCACACAGAGGTAATGGGAGGCATTGGACCCTGACCAGGAATTTGTTTCCTTTTTAAACTGGTCCCTCAGCAGTTACTTTAGGTATGACTGTGGACTGTATTATAATTCAGGCATGTTATATGGGTCATATGTAACACAGATCCTTTGAAAGTTATTTTCTCATGACAGGAAGTTACTCCTTCTTGCCTGAGAAAATAGTATTTCCTTTTATTTATATTTATTTCAGGTATTTATTAAAAGATGTGGTGTACAATTCAGGATTAGGTAGGTAGGTTGTCATTGTACAGGTAAAGTTTGGGCCTCCCTTTGGTCCCCACTTCACCTGGTTTGAGATCAGGCACCCTTACTGATGTTATATGCTCCCCCTCCCCTAGCAGTATCCCACTACTGCCAATGAAAATAGTGTTTCCTAATGCTCAGGATTCAAACACCAGGAGGTCCAATGACCTATTTGGCCATTGTGGAGTGTGCTAGTGCATAGCGCAGGGTCTGTTGTGCCAGCAGAAGGTGAATGGAAGAGATCAGACCCAGCATACTGGATTTATAACTCCTTAAAATGTGACTGATGGCCAGCTTGCTAATAGCAACATTTTCACACCTGAGTGTCACAAAGTGGTTTGTTACTTAAATCACACACTAAGAAAACTTTCTCTGTAGGTTGTTGGGAGTGAGTATGGGGGCAGGAGGTGGCGGGGGAGGGATGGGGTGAGGGCTGGAGAGCAAAGGAGAGTGCCTGACAGATTCATCCCTTCATTCTAGTGCAACTGTCTTCTCCAAAGTGTTTTCAAAGAAGACCTTAACATGGACATTTGCTATATGTAGGTCCATGTGGAATTGGTAATTTTGCAAAGCTGAAAAATATCTGTTATTGGGTTCCTAAGTCATTCTATTTGGTACATTCCTTTAAAGGACTGTTTTAAGTTTGAACCAGCCATTTTATAGAGACTGATAACCTTGATAATGATAAAATAATATTAAGAGAGAGAGAGAAAAGAGACTGTAAAAATTCAAAAATTCAATCAGGTTGAGTCTGTCAGCAGAAAAGACTTGAAACAAATGTGATTATATAAAAATGTACCCTATCTTTGGAGGGTAAACCAGCTTTATTATACCAAGTGGGATAGAAGAGATTTGCATTTTCAACTTTTGAGCAAATGTAACAAAACAAATGTACAAATCTCCTTCTGGAAACACAGGCACCTTTATATTTTCCATAATCAAATAGCCATGCCCCAGAAATAAATTTATAATTGATGCCGTAGGATTTCAGATTACTCAAGCATTTTCTCATTTTCTTCAAAGTCTCTTCAAAAAATATGCCCAATTTAGAAAGCTGCTACTCTAGTGTAGATTTCAGATGGTGAGCATATTCAATTCTCAGGTGTATTCCAGCTTGTCAAAACCACAACTGATTTGATAAAAGAAGATCAGATAGAAATGATCTCACCTAAATAAAATTAAACTAATATAAGTGACCAAGGCTATAATAAAGATGAAATATAGCTTCATATAGCAACAAAAGTAGTTGTTTTAAAATGTAGAACAGGGACAAATATGCTCCTTTATTGAACTATAAAAAGACTTTTGTTCTTGAAACTAAACATTTGAAGTCACATCTTTAAAATATGGGGCAATAAAATAATCAAGATTTAGAAAAATGGAAGAGAACTTGGGAAAAGAATATATTACAAGGAAAAAGGTTTGTGTCTATTGAATTGCTATTCCATAAAAGAAACCAATTCCCTCATCCTGCGCCTCCAGATCCCCTTTAAGGATGAGCTTTGGCCCAGCCTCTTCTAGTCTCCATCTCTTCCTCATGCATTCCAGCTCCATGTGATCTCTCCTTTCTCTGTGCTCCTATATAAACAACTGCTGCAGCAGTTGATTGGCATTTACTGCATGTTGCTTTATAGGGTCATATGATGTACTGAACAGATGACGAATTCCTATACAATTGACTGTTAAGCTCTTAAAAAGACATCTATTATCCCATACATCCAATTGCTTTGTGCACCCCAGCACGCCAGTGACATTTACTGATTGAATGACTAATGATATTGCAAAGTTCATTAATTTAAAGCAGTGTGTGCTGCTTTTCTTTCTGTTGGTAGAAACTGATGCCCATGGGAGAGTGAATATTGGGAGTGGGGGGAAGTAGCAGGAAAAGAGGTATTAGATTTATTTATTTTTTAATTCTAACTAAATAGAAAGTAAAAATATTACTGGGATTGTTTTGAGTGAATCTTTAGTAAGAACTTGCAGAGACTATATTTTTGAGGTATATGAACTTTCTTTGGGAAATTAAAGAGTTAAAAAATGAGACTTGCCATTGGATTACTCTAAGCAATACAGTTTAGTTGGTTAAAACTGGTCCAAAAGTAGTTAGGTGTTATTTGGGATTCTCCAGGAGGCATCTGTGTTCTTTCTTTTCCAGCTTTGGGCATTCAGTTTAGAGTGAATCTTGAGTTGTTGTTTTGATGAAAGGAAAAACAGGGAGAGGGTATCCCAAAGGCATGACTCCTTCTCCTTTAAACATCTATAGATAGAAAAGTGGACTGTACTTACACTGAATTCAGAAATAAAAGCAATCCTGATTAGACCCACAGTCAAAGAGCATCAATATTATTTCCTACGGAAAGTACCAAGATCTCCATTTGTAATGAGTTGAGTACTGGCTTTGAGTTCAAGTGTATGATCTTAGGCACATGAATTTACTCATTCTCCCTCAGTTTGTACATCTGTAAAATGAGATTACTAATGGTCAATAAATATGCATGGAGTGCCTCTCACACACCAGGTATTTTTCTAAATACAAAATACATAGAAGTGAATAAAACAGATATGTTCCCTGCCCTCAAGGGGTTTAGGGTCTTATAAAAACTTTAGAGTGGCTATGAATATTAAGTGTATAGAGACTATCTTATGTAAGGTCTTAGTGAAGCTTAGCAGTAATGATGGCAATGATGATAATGATGCAGATGAAGACTTGATAAGATACTCTCCTAAAACTCTAATGGGAAGAGGAAAGCAGACTGTGGTCTTGGTATTACTGGAGTCCATTTGTCCTTGAAGATAAGAAAGAAAGGGAAATGTTAATAAAACACCCAGGTCTGATCTCTTTCAAAGATAGAATCCTCCTCTTATAAGCTAAGTGTAATGTATAGTGGCAAAATATTCCATATGCAGCAAGGAATGTGTTGAGAATTTCAGAAATAAGCATATCTATACTTGCCCAGAATAATACTGAGTTTTCTCAAAGAAAGTGCCTACTTTCTTCTGTTAACCCAAAGCATTTTCTACCTCCACCTCTTTCAAAACTTCACACATTCAATGTAACCTGTTAGGTGTGAAATCTCAACTGTGTTCCCTAACACTTGATGAAATAATCTTGCTATTGATATATCTTAAGCAAACAGGTGGTGGTTTTGATGTTAAGTCAAGTTTTTTGCACTTATAGCTTGTGGATTGCATTTCTCTAATCTAGTTAATAAACAGGTTTTCAAGCTGTTTTGCCCATGTGCTAAGATTAGCATTAGCCAATTTAGCTTGACCTAAATCTTGAACTTTAACTATAGTTTATAACCTCATCCTGAATTTTATCTATCAAGTTTGGTTATATGAGAACCCTGTTCTCTTCTGAAATACTGTCCTTGTAAGCCTGCCCTTGTGGCCATGGGAACAGTTATTACATAAATGTGTTCCTCTTAATGAGAGACACTCAGGGAAAGCATTGGGAAAAATAGAAAAGAGTTTTGCCAATCTGTGCTTAGTATTAACCTCATGGTTTGGCAAGCCAAGAGCTGAGTTTACTCTTATTTAGAGCCCCAAGCTAGGTTTAAATTTTTTTTCTTTCAGAGGTAGAAGGCAACTGCATTTAGATTTTGTAAAATTTTAAATTTCACCTGCCCTTAACATTACAGCATATTTGAAGAACTTAATTTTGTTTTTTAGAAAAATACCATTTGCTTCAATTTCCCTGCTTATGAAAGAACATGATAAAGAGAGGCCACTCTGGTATGGGAAGAATAAGAAATATTGCTTCAACAAGCTCATTTCACTAGTCAAATTTGTCAAAGAAAAGGTGAACTGATATCTTTTAAAAATGATATTCCCTACAAGAAAAGTTGCTCATTTTATTCATGTTTGACATTTCATAGTAAAGGTAAAATTCATTTTTAATGAAAAACATTCCACAGGGTTATTAATTAAAAGTA
>NW_007234038.1:0-16310 GCF_000164805.1 Carlito syrichta | reverse complement strand
TCGGACTGGCATCCAATTCCTGAACAAAACCCAAAACCCACAGGTCATAAGAGAGAAGATAGACAAGTGGGACCTTATTAAACTGACAAGCTTCTACAAAGCCAAAGAAACCACAAAGAAAGCAGGGAGACAGCCTACAGACTGGGAAAAAGTATTTGCCAACTCCAGGTCTGACAAAGGCTTAACATCCTGGATCTACAAGGAACTGAAACATACTGAAAAAGAAGAAAACAAACAACCCCAATATAAAATGGGCAAAAGATATGAACAGACACTTCACAAAAGAAGACATGTGAGCAGCCAACAAACACATGAAGAAATGCTCAACCTCACTAATTATCAGGGAGTTGCAAATCAAAACCACACTGAGATACCACCTAACTCCATTCAGAATGGCAATTATCAGTTGCTGGAGAGGGTGCTGGAGAGGGTGTGGTGAAAAGGGAACACTTCTACACTGTTGGTGGGAGTGTAAACTAGTGCAACCTCTGTGGAAAGCAGTGTGACAATTCCTAAAATCTCTAAAAATCGACCTTCCATACGACCCTGCAATCCCCCTACTGGGAATATACCCTGAAGAACTCAAATCACTCTATAAAAAAGATACCTGCACACGTATGTTTATCGCAGCATTGTTCACAATAGCAAGAACCTGGAAACAACCATGCTGCCCATCAAAAGAGGACTGGATTTAAAAAATGTGGTACATATACACGATGGAATACTATGCAGCCATAAAAAAGAACAAAATCATGAATTTCACAGCAACCTGGATGGAACTAGAATCTATAATACTGAGTGACCTCTCACAGAAACAAAGATCCGAGTATCACATGTTCTCACTCATATAATGGACCTTGAACATCCAATGTAATATTATAAGAAAATGACTGACGGTACTGGGAAACTATGGGGGGAGATGGGATTAACAGTAGCAAATATCTGTCTGGGGATGGGGAAACACCTCTTATCAACAGGGTGCCTGAATGAAACATAATTGTACACCTAACCCTTAACTGTACCCCACAAAACCGTAATAAAAAATATTGATTATAAAATAAATAAATAAATAAAGTCAATTTGAGATAAAAAAAAAAGAATTGATAGAATGTGGACTTGTGGAAATTAAGGGACAATATAGGTAGATGTACCAACACAGGCTAGTCAGAATTGCTAAAATAATTTTTTTAAAAACATCATATAAAGGTGTTGTAGAGCTATTGCATTTGACTGGAGCAGTGTTTAGATGTGTGGGTGTGGAAGACAAGGATGGAAAGGAGATTCAGAACAGGATGGAAGGACCTTAAAGATTAGGCAAGTAAAATGAGAGTCCATCCAAATCATACCACCTACTATCTGTTCTGCAAGCAGTTCTGCTGAATTTATAATAAGGGAAGGAGGGAATGGATGTTGGAAGACAAATAGCCATCTGTCACAGTAGACATGAATATAGCAAGAACATAGGGATATATATTGTTGTAGATAGACAATATATTTTTTGAAAGCAGGATCTATTGAGAGAACAGAAAAGCTCCCACTGTGGGAGGGGACTCGAAGGGGTTGCCCAAAAATATGTTCCTAATTGAAGTATAAGGAGAAAAAATTCCATGGCAGATATACAGACTGAGTGGTATCAAAGTAAAAAGAAGAATGATGTAACAGAGATTAAAAGAAGATGTCAAGAAAACTTCTAAAAGAGGCATGGAGAGACAAAAATAGAAAGATAAATGACAAAAGCGCATGGAAAGAAAGGAATAAATGGCTTAAGAAAGGCGGCGTGATATAATGTGCTTGAAATGGACTGCTTGGATTCAAATGCTGGATTCATAACTTACTGACTGTGTAAACTCCTAGGGTCATTAGGAAGATTAAATGTAACATAATTTATATGATGCATTTAATATCATACCTATACATGGTAAATGCTACACTGTAAACTACATTTGCTTAAAAAAAATTAACCCTTTGAAGAGTCAAAAATTGTGGAATTCCCACTGCAGGGAATGCAAACTGTAGTAGAGTTGTTTTGGTTAGAAAGGTCTTATTTAGTACTCTACTTCTATGCTGTGTTTTGGATCCAGAGACAGTGGAAGATAAAACTGAGATGACACAATTAAATGCCTGAAGTTTAAGTGCTAGAGTCCTTTTTTGTTCTGCCACCTAATATGTCCCATTCCTCTTTAATTTCTCAATTTTTCCCCATGTTCCTGTTGACTCTTTTCTTTTTGTCCATCATTGGTTGTTTCTTCCTTTGTACTTCCTCTGACATTTTTGCGGTAGCCTGTGAAGATTGGACTTTTATATGTTCCACTAAAAAGGAAAACAAGAAAGATCATGTAGGATTGTAGTGTTACCAACTTTTTTCTTCTACATTTTTTTTTTACTTTTTGCTGTTTTATTTCAAAGAGGAGATTTCCTGGGAATATTTTCCTTTTTTTTTTTGTAAGTAACAAAAATGCTGTTTGTTGTGTATGACAGACTCAAAAATGACACAGGTTCTAAGATCCATCTTTGTTCATCTTCTTCTAGTATGATGATCTCAGGTTACACAGTCAAATTATTTAAACATATAAGAGGTCTTGGGCAGTCTCCTCGGGTCCTCTCCTACTGTGAGAGCTTTTCTGTCCTCTCAGTAAATCCTGCTTTTAAAAAAAGATGTCTTGTGGCTGTGTAGTGTCTTGATTTGCTCCTCATCTTCAGTCTCCTATTCCTTTTCTGTGATAGTCTGACCTGTCTGTAGAAATACATCAGTCACAGACTTTGAACTTCAAGTATGTCTGCAGAATCTCTTCAGTTTTAGCATTCCGAGAACATAGAGTTAGTAGCAGGAGCTGGCTGTATTTGTTCCTGTTTATCTGCTCACCACCTTTCCTTGAGATAATGCTGCTCTTGAGTCTGGTGGGAATGGTGGCCATAGTCTTCTGTCACAGGGCTGGACACATGCTAAAAAACAACGACTTTACTTAGATTTGTCAGAGAATTGAGGTCATAGGGCAAGTTGCCACTCTAAAATCTGAAGAGACAGGCAAGCACAACCAAGATTAGCTTACCTGTTGCAGAAGCTTTGGAGCCAGTAACTGGTAGGAACCTTTGTAGGGTTACTTTGATGAATTGTTGGAGGTTGATTGTAGATTCTCTTGATAGTTAAAAACAATTGGGGGCCAGTATAATGGGAGCTTACTAATTGTTGTGAATTTTTACCCCCAGGTTTCCTGATCAGGCCCAGAGAAAATTCAGACTCCAAAGGGAAGGAGAAAAGTAACCACTTGGAACTATCTCAAATGTTATCCACAACAAAGGGCCATCCAGGAAGGTTAAAGACCTTACTAAAGCCTTATTTGACTTAAAGAAGAGGAACGACATAACTCTATCTCACTCAATCTCTCTCTAGTGGCTACTGACACCTAAACAGGGTGGGGTTTGGGGAGCTGAAAAGCTCTTATGAATGTTACAACCCAGAGACACAGGTTCACTAAAAGACTGAAACCCAATTGTAGTATTACAGAACATTTCTCCTCCTTTATACTTTAGCAACCATACAGCAGGACTCTATTCAGTAACAGTGGATCATACTGAGAGAGCTACAAGTTCCAGACTATTTAAGAGGGAGTTTTTAGAGAAATCTTACACAATAGGGAGGACAAAAACCAAAGACCTTAGAGCAAATTGAAGGATCCAACTCTTACAACTTCAACAAATATGAACACAGCCTAACTTCTAGCCAAATTAACATCATACCTCACATTGAAAACGTATATACCTCAGTTCCTATTACTCAATACAACAGGTCCAGTCTTCAACCAAAAAACTTAGAAAGCATATCTAAAGGTGAAAAAAACCCACAACAGTCCGAATAGACAAAGCAAGCAATAGAAACAGTCTCATATATGGCAGAGATTTCAGAGTTACTAAGCCAGAAATTTAAAATAACTGATTAATGAAAATAGTACACTGCATGCAAGAAAAGATGGATCACATAGGGGAATAAAAATTCCACAAATGGATACAAATAAAATGCTACAAATGAAGAACACTCTAACAAACGAAGGATGATTATTAGTAGACTGAATATAGTCAAGGAAAGATCAGTTAGCTTAACAATATGTCATTAGAAAATTTCTAAATTCAAATGCAAAGAGAAAAAAGAATAAAAATAAATAGTACAGAACATTAAAGTACTGTGCTACAGTTACAAAAGGCCTAATATATACACAATGGGAATACTGAAGGAGAAAAAAAATAGATAAAAGAGCAGAATAGATATTTGAAACAGTAATGGCTGAGAATTTTCCTAAATTAAAGACAGATACCAAAGCACAAATCCATGAAGTGTTCAGGGAGCACTAAATAGCATAAATATCGAAAAATCCATACATAGTCATATCATATTCAACCTGCAGGACATCAAAAATGAAGAAAAAAATCTTGAAAGAAGCCAGGGAAAAGGAATGTCATCTTTAGAAAAACGTGGATAAGAATTATATTAGCTTATCCTTCAGAAGAAGAGAGTAAAGTGAAATATTTAAAGTGTTAAAAATATCCAACCTAATTTTCTGTATCCAGTGAAATTATCTTTCAAAAGTGAAAAAAAAAATTCAGACAAATTGAAAACCAAGGAGATTTAACACCAGTCAACTTGTCTTATAACAAATGTTAAAGGAAGTTCTTCAGAGAGAAGGAAAATTGTGCATCAAAAGCTCAGAACTACATAAAAAATGGAAGAGCATCAGAGTAGTAATACATAAAGATGAAGCAAATTCTTTTATTTTTATTTGTCTTTATTGATTTAATAGATGTGTGTTTCCTCAAAATAATAGCAACAGTATGTCAGGTGATTACAATAAATGGAAAAGTGAAATGAATGGCAGGAATGTTACAAATGATGGGAGAAAGGAATTGTGATACAGTGTCATAAGGTAATTACAATACTTGTGATTCTGTATAGCATTATTTGAGATTTGACTTAGATTAGTTGTTAATGTATATTGCAAGTTTTCAGGCAATCAATAATTTTCAAAGTGTAATTGATATGTTAAGAGAAGAGAGAAAATGGAATTGTATAAGATGTTAAATTCAATTAAAATCAGAGAAGGCAGAGAATGGGGAGAACATTAAAAAAGAAACAAAGAATAAGTCCAATTAATGAAAAATAGTTACAAACAAGGTAAATGCAAATTCAGCTATATCAATAATCACTTTAAATAAAAATGGTCTAAGTATACCAACTAAAAGACAGAGACTGACAGAATGGGGGAAAAACTCTAGAAGATCTCACTATATGTTTTCTATAAGAAATACAAAGGCACAGATAGATTAAAAAATAAATGGATTGAGAAAACTATACCATACTAACACTAATTAGTAGAAAGCTGAAATAGTTGTATTAACTTCACACAAAGCCTACTTCAGAATAAGAAAAATTACTGGAGATGAAGACCATTACATAACACTATAGGCATAAAGTCTCCCATAAGACATAACATCCTTAATATCTTTGTATCTAACAAGAGTTTTTCAAAATATCTGATCCCAAAGCTGATAGAACTGCAAAGAGTAATAGACAAATCTACTAATAAAGTTAGAGATTTCACCATATCTGTATCAGTAATTGACAGATCCAACAAGCAGAAAATTAGCAAGGATACAGTTGACCCAATCATCAATCAACTGAATGTAATTGGTATTTATAGAATAGTTCATCCAACAAGAGCAGAGTACATATTATTTTCAATCTCAAAACACTCTGCAAGATATACTATATTCTAGATCATATTACATACACATTTGCAAGATAAGAAATCATACAAGGTGTTCTCTCAGAACACAATGGAATAGTGCTAAAAATCAATAACAGGAAGTTAGCTGGTAAATCCTGATGTGCTTAAGGATTAAACAACATACTTTCAAATAGCACACAGGTAAGAAAAAGTTCTCAAGATAAATTTTAAAATATTTTGAACTAAATTAAAATGAGAATACAATTTATGAAAATTTTGGGATGAAATAAAATCTGTGCATAGTGAAAAAATTTATAGTATTGAATGCATATATTGGAAAAGAAGAAAAATCTAAAACCAGTAATGTGAACATCCACTTAGAAAATTTAGAGAAAGAAGAGTAATATAAACTTAAAACAAACAAAAGACAATAAATTATAATAATTAGAGTGGATTGGAATGAAATGGGCAACAAGAAATCAATGAAGAAAGATCAATAAAACCATAAATAATTTGTTAAAAATTCTCAATAAAATTGATGACCTTCTGAGCAGACTAACCAAGAAAAAGAAAGAGAGAAGACACAAATTATAACCAGAAATGAAATAGGGACATTACTATCGATCCCATGGATATTAAAGAATAATAAAAACAATAAATGAATATTATGGAGAACTCTATGTCCAGAAATCTGATAATTACATTGACCAATACATTAATAGACACAAACTACCATTATGCGTGCTAACCATGCAGACAATTTTTTTGTAGAATTTAAATGTTTATTTTTAATTGACAAATAATATTAGTAATTATATATATATTTTGGAGGTAAACGTGTTATTGTGATATATGCACACATTGTAGAATGATTATGTCAAGCTAATTAACATATCTATCACCTCACATATTATGATTTTTTTTGTAGTGAGAACATTTAAGATCCATTGTTTTTAGCATTTCTGAGATATAATTACATTTTTTAAACGTAGAACTCTCACTCTATTGCACAGGCTGGAGGGCAGTAGCATGATCACAACGATAGTGGCTTATGACAACCTCTACCTCCTGGGCTCAGGCAATCTTTCTACCTCAGCCTCCCAAGTAGCTGGGACTACAAGCATGTGTTCCACACCTGACTATTTTTTTTTCCTCTTTGTAGAGACGAGGTTTTCCTATGTTGCCCAGGTTGGTTATGAACTTCTGGGCTAAAGAGATTTGCTATATCGGCCTCTCAAAGTGCTGGAATTACAGGCGTGAGCCACCGCGCCCAGCAAAGTACAATATTATTAACTTTGGTCATCTTACTGTACAAGAGGTCTTGAAAACATGTTGCCTTTGTCTAACTGGAACTTTGCGCCTGCCGGTCAACTTCTTCCCATTTTTTCATATTACTAACGTCTGGTAACCAGTATCCTGGTCGGTCTTTACTTCTTCAAATTTAGCTTTTTTAGATTCTACATAAAAGTATAATCATGCAGTATTTGTTTTTTTGTGCCTGGCTTATTTTACTTAGCATAACATCTTACAGCAGGGGTGTCCAACCTTTTGGCTTCCCTGGACCACATCAGGTAAAGAGGAATTGTCTTGGGTCACACATAAATTATATACTATAGCTAGTGTATATACATAATATGACCTTTAAACATATTTTTTGTTATAAAGTGTAGAAAAATGAGACAAATATAAAACAAGTGGGAAATTTGACCATGTTTTGGGAAAACTAATCTATCAATGTCTGGTTTGACAGAAGTGGTCACAATTCTTAGTGAGTTCTCAAGGTCCTGTCAGAAATGTTTATTCAGCTTTTGCTCTGTGTGCTTCACAATCGAAAACAGCTGCTCACAAATGTATGTGCTTCCAGAAGGTGATGTCATGAATAAGGCTTGATTGTGAATTTCAAAAATGGAAATACACATGGGGTAATGAAGAAAATAAATGCTAAAAAGCACATGATGCTAAAAGATTTTGTGGGGCTGCATTCCTAGCTGTCCTGGGCTGCCTGTGGTTCACGGACCATGAATTGGACCTGCCTGCTTCACATGCTCATTTACCTTGTTACAAATGACAGAATTTAACTATTTTTAAAGGCTGAATAGTATTTCATTGCCCATATATACTATATGTTATTTGTCCACTCATCCATTGATGCACATTTAGGTTAATTATCTATCCGACTTATGTAAATAATCTGCAATGGACATGGGAGTGCACATATCTCTTTGCTGTTCTGATTTTAATTATTTTGAAAATATACCTATATTTGCTGGCTCATATAGTCATTCTATTTTCAGTTTTTTGAAGAAACTCCATACTGTTTTTCACAATGACTGTATCAATTTACCTTCCCAAGAACAGTGTGCCAGATTTCTCTTTCCACCACGTTCTCACCAACACTATCTTTCATCTTTTTTGATAGTGTTCATTCAAAAGGATGTGCAGGATATCTCATTGTGGTTTTAGTTTGCACTCTCCTTATGATAAGTGATATTAAGCACTCTTTCATATACATGTTGGCCATTTGAATGTATTCTTTTGAGAAATGCCTGTTCTGATTCTTCGGCCATTTAAAAAATCAGATTATTTCCTTACTGTTGAGATGTTTGAACTCCTATGTGTTTTGGATAGTAGCTTCTTAACAAATATATGGTTTGTAAGTATTTTCTCCCATCTATTTCTTTTTTTCCTATGCATAACCTTTTTGGTTTATGCAATTCCATTTCTCTTTTTTTTATTTTTGTTGCTTGTGCTTTTGATATTAGAACCAAAATATCATTGACAAGACCAATGTCAAAGAAATTTTATCCTGTACTTCCTTCTAGTAGTTTTACACTTTCAAGTCCTACAACTAAGTCTTTAATCTATTTTTAGTTATCTTTGGCATATGGTGAGAGATGATGGTCCAGTTTCATCCTTCTGAATGTGGATATTCAGTTTTCTCAACATTGCTTATTAAAGAGACGGTTCTTTTCCCGTTTTGTGTTCTTTATCAAAAAGCAATTGACCATAAATGCTTATATTTATTTATGGGCTCTTTAACCTGCTTCATTGGTTGATGTGTCTGATTTTATGCTAGAATCATGCTGTTTTGGTGATTTTAGCTTTGCAGTTAATTTTAAAATCTGAACGTGCAATGCCTGCAGTTTTATTCTTTTTGTCAAGATTGCTTTGACTATGTAGGGACTTTTGTGGTTCTATATAAATTTTAGGATTTTTTAATTCTATGTCTATGAAAAAAATGACATTGGAATTTTAATAGGGATTTTACTGAATCTGTTGACTGCTTTAGGGCATATAGATTTTTTAAGCAATATTAATTCTTCCATTTCATGAACATGCTATATCTTTCCATTTATTTCTGCTTTCTTTGATTTCTCTCATTAATGTGTTGTAATTTTCACCATATAGATTTTTTCTCCTTGGTTAAATTTACTTATAAATATTTTGATTTTGATGCTATTATAAATTTGATTGCTTTTTAATTTTTTTTCCAGATAGTTTGTTGTTAGTGTAAAGTTATGCTACTGATTTCTGTGTGGTGATTTTTGTATTCTGCATCTTTGCTGAATTCATTTAACCTTTCTAACAGTTTTTTGAAGGGAGTGGAGAGAAATAGATAAATTTAATAGGTCTTTAAAAAGAAATTGAGTCAATAATTAAATACATTTCCTCCAAAAAACATGAAGTCTCTTGTGGTTTTACCAGAAAATTCTCCCAAACACTTAAGCAGGGATTCCCATTCTTGCCATTTCTACTTAACAAAATATCAGAAGTACTAGCAAGTTCAAATAGACAAGAAAATAAGTAAAAGATATCTAAATCAGAAAAGAAGTAAAATTATCTGTTCATAAGTGACATTATTTCTGTAAAAAAATAAAAACAACCCTTAAACTTTATTTTAAAAACCCTGATAGAACTAATACACGAATTCAGTTAAATCACAGGATACAAAATCAACCTACAAAATTTAGTTGCATTTTTTTTACATCAATAACAACCTACCCAAAAAAGATTTTCAGAAAACCAACTTCACTTACAATAGCATTAAGTAGAATAAAATATAGGAATAAATTTAACTAAGGAGATGAAAGTTCTGTACATTAAAAACTATAAAACATTGACAAAAGAAATGGAAAAAGACACAAATAAATAAAAGTTACCTCGTGTTCACAGATTCGAAGAATTGTAATAAAAGACAGCAATAGTAACTCAACCCCCAAATCATAGTATAAAATACCTTAGTTAATGTTTATGGGAAGAGAATAATAAAACCATCAATAATAAAAACTACTCTTAGGTAGTTCTGTTTCTTCCCCATTCTTTCTTGTCATGCAAGTTATATTATTATACAATGTTTGCCCATCAACACAGACTCACAATTCTTTCTTTATGCTTGTCTTTCAAATCAGATAGAATTAAAAAATAGTTACAAACAAAAATGCATATATGCTCTTTTAAAATACTTATATATTTACCTTTCTGATGTTTTTTATTTCTTCATATGGATTCAGGTTACTACCTATTGACCTATAATTTTGGCTTGAAGGACTCTTTTTACTATTTCTTGTAGGGCAAGTTTTCTAGCAATGGATTCTTGCTTATGAGAATGACTAAAATTCAAAACATGGAGAATACCGACAAGGATGTGAAGCAACAGGAACATTTCTGGTGGAATATAAATTGTGTAGCACTTTCAAACATAGCCCAGTAGTTTCTTACAAAATGAAATATACTCATGATCAATTATCAATTATCATATGACCCAGAAGTTGTGCCTCTTGGTATTTACCCAAATGAATGAAGACTTATGTTCACATAAAAACCAACAATAGACATTTATAGCACTTTTATTCATAACTGCCAATACTTGGAAGCAGCCAAGATGTTCATCAGCAAATGAGTGGAGAAAAAGAAATGAGCTATCAACCCTTGAAAAGACATGGAGGATACTTACATTTATATTACGAAGTGAAAAAATTCAATCTGAAGAGGCTACATGCTGTATGATTCCCACTGAAAAGTAAAAAGATCAGTGGTTGTGGGAAGAAAGGAATGAATATGCAAAGCACAGATCATTTTTAGAGTGTGGACCTATTCTTCATCATGGTAAATGGTAAATATGTGTCATTATACAGTTGTCAAAATCCATAGAATATACAACAGCGAGAGTGAACTATAATATAAACTACAAACGTTGAGTGATAGTAATATGTCAATGTAACTTCACTGTCTGTAACAAAGGTATTATAGCAGTCCAGAATGTTGTTAGTACATAACTGAGGGTAAAAGGTATAAAAGGAACTCTCTGTACTTTCTGCTCAATTTCACTATGAACCTAAAACCACTCTGAAAGGTAAAGTGCATTCATTTTTAAAAAACAAGGAAGGATGCATTCTCCAATAACAACAATCCATACTACCCAAAACATTATATAAGTTCATCATAATTCCTATAAAAATTTTAAAGAGATTTTTCACAGAAATAGAAAAACAATTCTAAAACTTATTCAAAACCACTAAAGACCCTGAATAGCCAGAACAATCTTGAAAAAGAATTACAAAGTTGAAAGTATCACACTTCCTGCTGTATTACAAAGCTATAGTAATAAAAACAACATGATACTGGCATAAAAACAAGCACATGAATGAATGAAACCAACAGAACAGAGAGTTCAGAAATAAATTTAAGCACATAAGACCAACTAATTTTTGACAAGGTCACCAAGAACATGTTCATAAAGTGGAAAAATTATATTCTCTTTAATAAATGGTGCTGGGAAAACTGGATATCCACATGCAGAAAACTGAATCTGGATCTTTTCTTTACAGTATACACAAAAAACAACTAAAAATGGATTGAAAATCTAACTACAAGTCACGAGCCTGTAAAGCTCCTAGAAGCAAACACAGGGTGGCCATTTTGATGTTGGTCTTGGCAATGATTTTTTGGATTTGACACAAAAAGTACTGGCAACAAAAGCCAAAGTAAGCAAGTGTGACTACATCAAACTATAAAGCTTCTGCATGGTAAAGGAAACAAGCCACAAAACAGAAAGGCAGCCTATAGACTGAAAGAAAATGCGAACTATAGAAGGAGTTAACTTGAATAAGCAGTTAAGAAACCCAAAATATCAAGGAAATCACATAACTCAGTAGAAAAAAAACCAGCAACCACCCAGCATTACCTGATTCAAATATGGACAAATAACTTGAATAGACATTTTTCTAAAGAAAACATACAAGTAACCAAAAGGTCTACGTAAAGGGGCTTAGAATTACCCGTTATCAGGAAAATGCAATTAAGTTCCACAGTGAGATATCATTTCATACCTTTTAAGATAGCTATTATAAAAAAGACAAGAGACAGCATGTGTTGCCAAGTGTGTGAAGAAAAAACAACAACAAAAAACCCTGTACACTCTTTGTAGGAAAGAAAATTGGTACAGCTGTTATGGAAAACAACATGGAGATTCCTCAAATACTAAAAGTAGAACTAAAAACTAAACTACGATATTGTGTGAAGGGGGTCCCAAAGAAACTCAGATTTATCTTTTGGAGGACAGGCCCCTTTAGTGCAGGCTTCCCCAGCTAGGTAAGTGTTCTAGGAACCCGTTGGTTTTTATCTGAAAGTTTTGAGAAGGTTGCATCGTGATTTGCAGAAGAAATGACTCAAGTTGTGGCAAACAGGTGACTGGTTTTTCCACCCTGACAATGCACCTGCCCACACCGTGCTGAGTATTCAGCAGCTTCTGAGCACAAATGTCATAACCTTTGTGCCCCACTCTCCCTATTTACCCAATCTTGCCCTGAGTTACTATTTTCTCCCCCAGATGAAAAAGAAAAACCCAAAGGGAAACGTTTTTGTTAATGTGGAAGAGGTGAAACAAAAAGCAAAAGTACCGACAGGCATCAAAATTGATGAGTTCAAAAACCATTTTGAGCAGTGAAAAAAGTATCTCGATACATGTCTTACATCAAATGGATATACTTTGAAGGTGACAGAAGTTTAAGCATGTAAGAATAAATACACGGTTTTTTATAAATAAGTTCTGAGTTTGTTTGGGTCCCCCTTTGGAAATAAAATAATCACCTCATAAGGATTATTGCCTTCCCATACTTACTGCAGCATTTTTTCACAGCAACAAAGATAGGAAAACAACCTAAGTGTTCATTAGCAAATTAATAGATAAGTAAATTTTGATAGATAATAAATAGATATATAGAGACACACACATAATGGAATATTATTTACCCTTAAATAAGAGATATCACAAAGTGGGCAAAATATATAAATAGACCCTTCTCAAAAGAAGACATACAAGCAGCCAACAGATACATGAAAAAATGCTCAGCCTCACTAATCTTCCAAGAAATGAAAATTTAAACCACACTGAGATACTACTTAACTCCAGTCATGATGGCCATCATCAATAATTGAAGAAACAACAGATGCTGGAGAGGATGCACTGTTGGTGGGAGTGTAAACTAGTACAGCCCCTGTGGAAAACAGTGTGGCGATTCCTAAAAGATCTAAAAATCAACATCCCATACAACCCCACAATCTGCCTATGGGGACCATACCTGGAGGAACTCAAATCTTTCTATGAAAAAGATACCTGCACACTCATGTTTATTGCAGCATTATTCACAATAGCAAAAACATGGAACCAACTGTGCTGCCCAACGAAACAGGACTGAATAAAAAAATATGGTACATATACAGGATGGAATATTGCACAGCCTTAAAGAAGGACAAAATAGTGAACTTTGCAGCAACTTGGGTGGACTTTGAGTCTATAATACTGAGTGATATATCACAGGAGCAAAGAACCGAGTATCACGTTCTCACTCATAAGCAGACCTTGAACAACTATTGTAATACTATAAGAAAGGAATTGGCAGTAGTGGGAAACTGCCGGGGGGGGGGGCAACACCTCATCAACAAGGGTACCTGCATAAGAACATTTGTATACCTTACCCTGAATTATTTTAAATATTTTAAATATTTAAATATTTAAAATAATTTTTTTTAAAAGGAGATATTGCCATATGTGAAAACTTGAATGAATCTGGAAGACATTATGCTAAGTGAAATAAGTCAGGTATGGAAAGAAAAATACTGCATGATCTCACTTATTTCAGAATCTAAAAAATTGAATACATAGAAACAGAGAGTAGAATGGTAGTTACTAAGGGTGCAAAGGGGGAGGAAATTGGGAGAATGTCAAAGAATATGAATCTGTAGTATTATGAATATATCTAGATATTTAATGTGTAACACAAGCACTCTGGCACCTAATACTGAATTGCATACTGAAAATTTCTGAAGAAAGTATATTTTAGGTGCTCTTCTCATACACACAAACACACACACACTCACACACACACACGGTAACTATGGAAACTAACGAGAGTATAATTTGCATGGCTGTAGAAATCATTTCAGTTTGGATATGTATAACAGAACATCACATTGTACCCCTTAAATATATACAATAAAAAAGACACAAGACCATTGAGATAAGCACCAAAATGAACAAAATACTTGGATATACATATAAAAAATACATACAGGACTTATATGAACAAAATTATAAAACTTTTATGAAAGAAATCAAAGGTCTAAATTAATGGAGATCAATTCCATAATCATAAAAAGAAAGACTCGATATTTTAAAGTCATAATTTCTTTCCAACTTGTTCGATAGATTAAACACAATCTCAGTCATAATCTCAGCAAGTTATTTTGGGGACATTGACAAAATAACTTTAAATTTTGCATGTAAAGGCAAAACCCATCACAGAATTGTAGCACTTAAGAAGAAAAACAAAGTTGAAGGCCTGACACTACCCATCTTAAAGACTTACCACAAGGCTACAGTAACCAACACAGCTGCAAGTGAAGAAATAAATCAGTGTAGAACAGACTGGAGAACCTATAAATTGACCCACACAAATATAATCAACTACTTTTTGACAAAAGGGCAAAGAAAATTCAGTGGAGAATGAATTCCCTTTTCAGAAATTCTATTAAAATAACTAGACATCTAAATGCAAATGATGAATATAGACACAGACCTTACAATCACACACACACACAAATAATCAAAATGGATGATGAACTGGCATGTAGAATGCAAAACAATTATAAAATTTCTGGACAATAACATAAGAGAAAATCTAAGTGACCTTGGGTTTGGTGATGACTTTTTAGATAAGACACAAAATGCATAATTCGTGAAAGAAAAATGAAATACATTGGATACTACTATTATGAAATTAAAAACTTCAGCTCTCTGAAATTTAATATTTAGAAAAGGGGAAAATATTTGCAAAACACATATCTGCTTAAGGACTTCTATTCAAGATATGCAAATAACTCTTACTTCTTAACATAAATAAATAGAAGATCTAACTTAAAAATGGGCAAAAGATCTGAAGTTTGTTTTTTTTTTATGGGTAAATTTTTAAAAACAAGTGAAGGCAATAGCCACAAAAAAAATGAAATACCTTGGCATCTTCCTAACCAGAGATGTGAAAGACCTTTATGATGAAAATTACAAAACACTGCTCAAAGAAATCAAAGCTGACATGAACAAGTGGAAAAATATCCCATGCTCATGGATCGGAAGAATCAACATTGTGAAGATGTCCATCTTACCTAAGGCAATCTACAAATTCAATGCAATACCCATTAAATTACCAACAACATTCTTCTCAGACCTAGAAAAAACAACACAGGAATTCATATGGAAACACAAATGTCCAAGAATAGCCAGAACAATCCTCAGCAAAAAAAACAAAGCAGGTGGTATCACATTACCAGACTTCAAACTTTACTATAAAGCTACAATCATCAAAACAGCTTGGTATTAGTACAGGAACAGGCATATAGATCAGTGGAACAGAATTGAGATTCCAGAAGCAAAACCTCAATTTCTCAACCAACTCATCTTTGACAAAGCCCCCACCACCTACCACTGGGGAGAGGAGAACCTATTCAGTAAATGGTGCTGGGAAAACTGGCTGACCACATGCAGAAGATTGAAACAGGACCCCTATCTATCCCCATGCACAAAGGTTAACTCCAAATGGATCAGAGACCTAAATGTAAAACCTCAAACCATAAGTACCTTAGAAAAGGAAGGAAATACTCTCATGGAAATCGGAACTGACATCCAATTCTGTACAAAACCCGAAACCCACAGGACTTAAGAGAGAAGATAGACAAATGGGACCTTATTAAACTGACAAGCTTCTGCAAAGCCAAAGAAACCATCAAGAGAGCAGGGAGACAGCCTACAGACTGGGAAAAAGTTTTGCCAACTCTAGGTCTGACAAAGGCTTAACATCCTGGATCTACAAGGAACTGAAGCGTACTGAAAAGAAGAAAACAAACAACCCCATTATAAAATGGGCAAAAGACATGAACAGACACTTCACAAAAGAAGACATTCGAGCAGCCAACAAACACATGAAGAAATGCTCAACCTCACTAATCATCAGGGAGATGCAAATCAAAACCACACTGAGATACCACCTAACTCCAGTCAGAATGGCAATTATCAACAACTCAAAAAATAACAGCTGCTGG
>NW_007234037.1:0-13106 GCF_000164805.1 Carlito syrichta | reverse complement strand
TCACATTTATAATGGTTGGTGATAAATCATATTCCAGGGCTCTACGTAAGTGGGAATTAGATGCTTATTTTTTCCTGTGCAGTTTCCACCCTCTCACGGACGTGTCAGGTCTGAGGCTGCTCCATGCTGGGACAGGGAAGTTTGTTCACAGAATGCTGGTGGCTGCAGGGCTGTGCCAAACTGCTGGCACAGTGATACAGGGCCGAATCCCCTGGCACCAAGGCACTCAAATTCAGCCCAGATCGATCAACACAGAACTCACTGGAAAGCTGAGAATTGACCAGGGATGTTTCCTTTTTATCTCTGCAACTCATTCAAATTTTCAAAGTGGAACTGTGGTCCCTGACTGGGCATGTTGCAACCAGGGCACACTGTAGTACCCAGAGATTGGAGAACATCTCAGTTTGACTTTCTGTGCCCTTGTTTTGATCAGGTGTCTTGGAGTGCGGATGACTCCCGCCTCCCCTGGGCCTGTGGGAAAAGCAGGTAAAGTGAGTACAGGGAAACCTTCTGGGGTCTAAACAAAGTAGAGAGGAGAATTCAAGCGTGTGCAGGCTCAGAATCCATTGGCTGCCCTTTCCAAAAGATTCATCTGCTTCCGGGAGACAAAGCCCAGTGGAGTGGCCTGGGACTGATGGCTATTGGGCAGGCAGCACTGTGCTGCCCCCCAGGCTTTGATGTCATGGGGAAGAACTGGGTTCTGGCCCTTTTTCTTCTAAGAGGAGTACTCTGTGAAAACACCGTTCTGCAATTATCTTCCTGCAGGCTTCCTCATGTCCAGTGTTCCTCCTAACTGGGCTCCCCCCTTGTTGTGCAGAGCAGGAGATTGGGTGAGAGCAGGCAATTCCATCATGAGGCAGGTGCTTCTCTGCCTGTGCGGCCCACAGCATCCAGACTGTCCTGTCGCCCTCTCACCCTTCTCCCCAGTTACTGCTGCAGTGCTCCCTCTCAGCGCTCACACATCTCCCCTCAGCTGAGGGAGAGAAGCCTGGAGTGAAACCCCCCTGTCCAGTTTTTCTGGCTGTCTTCACATCATCTCTTTGACACTGGATTCATACCAAGGTTTCTCATTGTGTTTTCTTTCCCAGACGGCATTCTTGGTTCCTACCCTGAGTGGCCTCTGGTGCAGTCACTAAAATTTAGTTTGTAGGATCAAGTCCAAAGAGGACATGGTTTCTCTGTAAATTTTTAGGAACAAATATTCCCAATAATTGATTTTAGGACGTTGTCCGTCCACAGCACAGACCCAGCTAGTTTGGATTCACCATTTCAAGGCCATCCTGTGTGTCCTTTAGAGGCTGGCCCCAATGGATTATCTAGAGTGAGTGAGTTTGGCTTATGGGAGATGATGGCCGGAGAGCAGAGGGAGTTTGGTTACGCAACTTTGCTACTTTGCGAAAATTCATTACCATGGCGCCCTCTTCGCTGGGTTAAAGTTCATAGTAGATAAATGTAGCGACACGGTAGCCTGAACGCTTTGCTGCTTAACAGTATCTTCCAGCAGGTATCCTAACTCATCCATCATAACTTCTGTATTCCATAGCATCCTAGGACAGAGATACAAACCAGTCCAAGGTTTTTGCTGCTTTATTACAAGGATGGTGTTTACTTCAGACTTCAAAACCTTGTTCCTCATTTCACTCTGAGGCCACAACAGAATTGCCCTTAGTATCGTGTTCACAGCAATCTATACTTTTGCTAGCCTGCTCCTTCAGTTTCTTCCAGTCTCTACCTGTTACCCATTATTCAAAACTGTTTCTTTGTTTTCAGGTGTTTTTTTAAACTGCAGTAGCCCAACGCTCAGTACCAAATATTCTGTTTTAGTTACATTTCTTCTGCTGTAGAAGAATACTACAGACTGGGTAACTTACTTGATAAAAGAGATTTATTTGGCTCACAAATCTGGAGACTGGAAGCTCAAGATCAAGAGACCACATCGCTGGGCTCGGTGGCACAGCCTGCAATCCCAGCGCTTTGAGGCCGAGGTGAGTGGATTGCCTGAGCCTCCGAGTTCAAGACCCACCTGGGCAACATGGCGAGACCTCATCTCTACAATAAATTTTTTAAAAATTAGTCGGGTGTGGTAGCACTTGCCTGTAGTTCCAGGTACTTGGAAGACTGAGAGGGAAGGATCACTGGAGCCCAGCAGGTAAAAAAAAAAGAGGGCCCATCTAAGGAGGGCATCATCCTGTGTAGGATAAGTGAGCACACAAGACAGAGAAAACAGGGCTGAAGTTAGCCTTTGTTTCAGAAAATCATTCCCCAGACAATGAACTAGTATTCTCATCATTTAGGACATTAAAGATCCTTTGTGAACAGAATTGTCCTGTAAAGACCCCACCTTCCATTGTCATGACATTGACAACATAATTTCGACATGAGTTTGGGGGAGACATTCAAACCTAGCTCCTGTATTTATTCTGAGTCAACCTTTTATCTATACCAAAAAAATGATTGCATATGTCCACAAAGAACTGTACAAGATTGTTCAGTGCCAATTTATTCATATGGATGCAGAGAGGTAATCCAAATAATATCCATCAACAGGAGAACTGGAAAAAAAGTTGGAGTGTGTTTATACAAGGAAACATCTTCAGCCATAGAGAAAGAATGAACTACTGACACATTAAAAAATATACTCCAAAGTATTAATCTTGGAGGAACATACATCAATATAAGTTGTGTATGATTCCATTTATTGATATTCAAGAATAGAAAAAAACTTATTAGTGGTGATAAAAAATCAGTAAAACTAGATACTTGTGAGATAGAAACTAATCAGAAAGAGCTGTTAATTGTAATTCTGGATAGATACCTTGGTGACAAACTCACAGAATTGGTTTTCATTTCTTTCCTTTCCTCTCCTGCAAATATTTGATCTCGATTCCAATTCAAAAAAACATATACTATTATTAGGCTTAATGTTATTTTTAATCCTGTCTTGTCTTTTACCGTTCTTTACCGTCAATTCCACTGGGAGATACATTAACTTTATGACTACTTTTAAAATCTTCTCTCTGTCACCCATGATCAGTCATTTCACTATCACTTGACTATATGTTTTGAGATTCACATGGACCCTTGAAACCGGTTATTTATGTGTGCAAACATGTCTGGAAATTGTTCAGCTCACATCATATACAATATCACCTGATATTATTTTCCCATTTCCTCTTTCAGAAACTTTCATTATTTTTTTTAATCAATATTTTTTGTTATGATGTTGTGGGGTACAGTTAAGGGTTAGGTATACAAATACATTTCATTCAGGTGTCCTGTGGATAAGAGGTGTTTCCCCATCCCCAGACAGATATTTGCTACTGTTAATCCCATCTCCCTCCCCCCCATAGTTTCCCACTACTACCAGTCATTTTCTTATAGTATTACATTGGATGTTGAAGGTCCATTATATGAGTGAGAACATGTGATACTCTGATCTTTGATTCTGTGAGAGGTCACTCAGTATTATAGACTCTAGTTCCATCCAGCTTGCTGTAAAATTCATGATTTTGTTCTTTTTCACGGCTGCATAGTATTCCATCGTGTATATGTACCACATTTTTTAATCCAGTCCTCTTTTCAGGGGAAGTATGGGTGCTTCCAGGATCTTGCTATTGTGAACAATGCTGCGATAACCATACATGTGCAGGTATCTTTTTTATAGAGTGATTTAAGTTCTTCAGGATATACTTCCAGGAGAGGGATTGCGGGGCCATATGGGAGGTTGATATTTAGATCTTTTAGGAATCACCACACTGCTTTCCACAGAGGATGCACTAGTTTACACTCCCACCAGCAGTGTAGAAGTGTTCCCTTTTCACCACACCCTCTCCAACAGCTGTTATTTTTTGAGTTGTTGATAATTGCCATTTTGACTGGAGTTAGGTGGTATCTCAGTGTGGTTTTGATTTGCATCTCCCTGATGATTAGTGAGGTTGAGCATTTCTTCATGTGTTTGTTGGCTGCTCGAATGTCTTCTTTTGTGAAGTGTCTGTTCATGTCTTTTGCCCATTTTATAATGGGGTTGTTTGTTTTTTCTTTTCAGCACGTTTGAGTTCCTTGTAGATCCAGGATGTTAAGCCTTTGTCAGACCTGTAGTTGGCAAATAATTTTTTCCCAGGATGTAGGATCTCTCCCTGCTCTCTTGATGGTTTCTTTGTCTTTGCAGAAACTTGTCAGTTTAAAAGGTCCCATTTGTCTCTCTTCTCTCTTATGACCTATGGGTTTCTGGTTTTGTTCAGGAATTTGAGGCCAGTTTCAATTTCCATGAGGGTATGTCCTTCATTTTCTAAGGTTCTTATCATTTAGGTCTCTGATCCATTTGGAGTTAACCTTTGTGCATAGGGAGAGATACTGGTCCTATTTCAATCTTCTACATGTGGTCAGGCAGTTTTCCCAGCACCATTTACTGAATAGGTTCTCCTCTCCACAGTGGTAGGTGGTGGAGGCTTTGTCAAAGATGAGTTGGTTGAGAAATTGAGGTTTTGCTTCTGGAATCACAGTTCTATTCCATTGATCTATATGCCTACTCCTATACCAATACCAAGCTGTTTTGATGATTGTAGCTTTATAGTAAACTTTGAAGTCTGGTGATGTGATACCACCTGCTTTTTTTTTTTTTTTTTTTGCTGAGGATTGTTCTGGCTATTCTTGGACGTTTCTGTTTCCATATGAATTCCTGTGTTGTTTTTTCTAGGTCTGAGAAGAATGTTGCTGGCAATTTGATGGGTATTGCCTTGAATCTGTAGATTGCCTTAGGTAAGATGGACATCTTCACAATGTTGATTCTTTCAATCCGTGAGCATGGGATATTTTTCCACTTGAGAAACCTCCATTATTGAGAGAAAAAGAAAAACTCTTATAAAATTTTTTAGATTCAAATATACTAGGAAACTCCATGTTTTCCTTCCCTGTCCCATAAGTAGTTCTTCACATTCATTTTTCTGTGTTATATTCTATGATTCTTCAGATCTGCCTTCAACATTGTGAATAAACTCTGTAAAAGCATTCAATCTCTTATTTAACTTTCAATTTTGCCTTTTGTGATAATCTTAACCATTTCTAGACAGATCATTTTAGTGTTGCCTATGGCTTCTCATGGTCTCTTTTTTTGTTCATGTTTTAATTCTCTTATTCACTTAAATAAAGCTCCTCAAAATTTCATTTCTAATTAAAACAGGATGTCACATCTTTGGGATATCCATTTCAATTGTTTACTGTTTTGCTAATTTTTCCTTCTTGGTTTTTGGTTTAATATATTCAATCCTGGGTGTAAATTTTTCTGATATTATATGCTGAATTCTGTAGAGACCTGGACCAAGAGTGCAGAACGTCAAGGTCCATCAACTCTTCCTATGGTCTCCAGATTAACACCAAAAGTGTGGACCAGGAATTGTCTGCCCTGCCACATATATCCAATTTTTGTAAGCTTCTAGGGTCAAATCATGCTATCTGGACACACAATGTGTAGGCTTAGAATAGAATTTTGATTTTTATTTCTTTTTAATCATGCTGCCTCCGTATATTAGAGCCTGTAAATTTGTGTAGTCATGACATGTTCTTCCTCTTATTGCAAGGAAAAATATACAATACCATATACTAAATAAATTTAACAATTCTCAATTCTGTAAAGACCATTAATTTGTCTTTTATATTCTCAACCCCAAATTTAATAGTCTAGATATCAAAATAGCACACTATACTTGTACACTTCACATTAATCAGGTTAAGTAACATGCCATAATGTAAACTGCAATGTCCCATACCAACAAAGTGTGTTGTGATTGTGAAAAATCCTGAGATAGTGCAACAAACTAATCCTCTTTTTTAAGCCCAGGGCATACCATCTAAGGCAGAGATCTCATTAACTCTCATATATTCTGGACCCTGAACCAGGTCACTTGGAAGTGAAATATGAAAGTCACTAGGACCCAGATACTTAGCATTAAAGATTTATTCCACCACTGGCCTACCAGTTTATAATGATAATGGGTAAAATGCACTCACTACCAATTTATTCGAAGCAAAATAAATATTTTTTATTTTGAAATCATGTTCTCCCTTGAGTAGACAAAAAGGTACATAAATTCTGAATAAAATCTGTCTGGTAGACCTAGACAGGAGAAGAAATAGATGTTTGTTGTCAAGACAAAATATCCAGAGTTGGGTTAATGTGCTGCAAAAAACAAGCTGGTATCTGAATTATTTTCCATGTTCATAGAAGATGATGAAACATTGATATTCTGGGTACACAGCTGATTTGTAGGGGAGAATGGTCAGAGGTTTCTTAGTAGAAATTGAATGTGGTTAGATAACATTGTCTTAGAAAATCGTCCTACAATCTTCTTAGACATGTTTTGAGACCTAATCCCTTCTGTGATTATTCTTGTTTCGGGCCAGGTCAAAACAAGGGAGTAGGCGCTTTTACAGCACCGCATGCTAAGCATAATCAGAGAAATGGAAACAAGTCAATCAGTTCTGAGAACTTCACTCTGGAATCTGGGTCAGGTCAGTGAGTTGATCAACTATAAATTTGTGAAGCATATTCTCATACCGTGGCACCCAAAAGGAAAGCAAAACATTTGTCAGAATAACAGAATTGGGTCCATGAATGCTGCTAGAGAGGAGATTACCTCCTACTGCCTTTACGATGACATGGGTCTGATGTCCACAGAACCTTGGCAGGAAGGAAGTTTGGAAAGAAGGTAGAAGCAGAAAGGAAAGTCCTGCCTGTGGGTAGGAGGAGACCGAAGTCACAGTCTTGAAAGAAAAGTGAGTAGTCAAGGCTTGGAAAATCTAGAACAGAAGCACCCAAGTTGTGTCCACCTTCAATTAGGCAACAAATGTGTCCTCAGAAAAGAAGTCTAGGGACCATGGCAGGAGGACACACGTGTGTAATCAGAGGACTCAATCTGGGAGTATCGATCCTGTGTTAGATTGTGCGAAGTCAACTTAAGGAAGCCTAGAAACTTCACGTATCACAAATCTTTGGTATTCTACTGTATAGTTTAGCCAAAAAGGTTTTCACATGAAATTTAGAAGATACTAGAAAACAGTCACCACTCCACTTGGAAATTGATTGCAATCAGACGGGGTGAGGGAGGGAATCACAGATACATTGGTGGTCAACAGACCCGGGAGTCCTGTCCCTTCTACACCTCCTGTCTAGGTTATCTTCCAAAATATAGGTCAAAGAAGTCAGGTCACTCCATGGTCTTAGCAGTGCACCTAAAGAAGTGGCCCCACTTACTGGCCACAGCTTGCCTCAAATCCAGTGCCTATGAACTTCCTCTTTCCTTCCCGTTCATGGTTCTATGGGTGGCCTGACATACTCTGATCCTCTCAAGCTCCTGCCACACAGCCAGTTCTGCATCCGAGCCACAGGAATTCTAGATGATGTATATCTCTCTAATGTGGGTCTGCTCCACTCTAGGTTTCCTCTTTCTCAACTCCTCCCACTTATATAAGGTTTGATTACTATTGTAAATCCCACGCGTCAAGAATACTTTTAGTGGCTTGGTTTTATTGATGAAAACTAATAATTTTTGGTGCCAGAAGTGGTTCCAAAAATAAAAATCTCTCCATGGATTTCTGAATGGGTCTCTGCTCTGTCGAGATTTACTGGGGTCAAATCTCTTGAAGAAAAATACAGATACCTGTAGGAAGTCTGGTGCTGCAACCAGAAGAGGAAGGCTTGATACGGGTGAGCCCATCTATGCAAGATGTTTCTCATGAACTTCCAGGACTTACCTGAGTCCAAAAGTCATGTGGGGAAAATTTCTTACAGTTATTATGAGATCTCCACTGGAGGAAAGCGGAGCTATGTGTTCCAGTTAATGTTTCATCTATTCACTCATGGTTCACTCTTTCGGTCAATCACCCATTCATTTTCTGTAAAATAAGCGTTCTCCTAGTGCCAAGCCCTAATACTGGTACAAGCCACAGGCACAGCCTGAATCTCATGGAGTTTAAAATTTAGTGGGCCAAGGAAATAAATACACAACGATTGGAAAATTCCAACATTGCTAATTCTACTGACTAATGAACACATGATATTTTGAGAGCAAATGAGAGGGAATTGACCTCAGCTGGGACATTGGGGACGGCCTCCCTCAGCAGGCTGAACATGGTAAGATCAAAGACACAGGCAGAAAATAGCTGCTAGACAAAGGAAAGATGCAGCCCTGGGTCAAGAAAATGGCCACTGAACTCCCTGTGAAGGGAAGTCATGTGGCACAGATGAAAGCTCACAGCCTGGCTGGCGCTGAAAGGTAGAGGTTGAGGGAAGAGAGATCCTGCAGGACCTTGGGAGTGACAGCCCATCCGGGAATCCAGTCTGAAGGACAGAGGTCACATGTGGGTTGGAACTAGGGAAGAAACTTGGGAGATAAAGCAACATGGTGCCCGGGGGAGAAGGAGTCCAATATATCTGAAATTCAATTCAAGTTTCATCCTGGAGAACTTCAATTCAGGTGAATGACAAGGAAAGTCACAGGTGGGAAAGCCCTGTCTCTGCCCAAGAGGACAGCTCAGAGGTGACACCAGAGAGCAACCATGGAGACACCATCTTCTGATGTCCTGTGATCTGCTCAGGCGTGGTTGCGAATGCCTGCAAATGCACCAGACATGAAAAAAGTTCACACTGTCCAACTCCACAGGACTCTGAGTTTATAGGTACAGAGAACTCAGTCAAGAGCACTGCTGAGCTAGAAGTGGGGTAGGGGCGGTGCCTTCCCTACCTTAATATGCTGATGGCCATGCAGCATGGAGAAGCAAGTGCTGGCACAGAAATACACAGATTTCCGGAAGGGTTAGCCCACTGCAATGTGAGAAGGAAGTTCTCTGTACTTGATCTGGATACACGGTTGCCATCAGGGACCTCTCCTTTGCTAGTGGTAACAGCAGCAATTGAGTAATGGTTCAGCTTCAGGCCCAGTCTTTGGTCTTGTTGTTCAAGTGCAAGTCATCAGGGTTCATATCCTGGGCACATGTCAGACTCATGCTCTGTCTTCATTCCAGAACTGGAACTTTGGGGTTTGAATAGTGCCAGCATTCCCTGGAACTGTAGTCAAAGAGAAAAAAGCCAGAGCCACAGATCTAATGGAGAGGTTGGTAATGTTCTGAAAACAATGTGAGGGCCTTGACCAAGACTCACCGCCCAGAGGAGACAAAACACCACATGGCACAACTGCCCAATGCTCATGGCAGAGGCAGGACATGAGAGAGGGGCTTTGATGTGTTTACACTAATGAAAGGTAACAGGGCTCTCTAGCAGTCATCGGAGACCTCTTTCTCTCTGATTTGCCCTCAGAACCTTCTTGTCAGTAGCAGCCATGCTCCCTGTGCAAGGATCAGATCCAAATGGACACACAAACGAGCATCTTTGAAAGAGATGAATTCATTTCTCTAAATAGAGCAACTTTTTTTTTTCATTAATCAGTATTTTTCATTATGGTTTTGTGGGGTACAGTTAAGGGTAGGTGTACAATGACGTTTCATTCAGGCACCCTGTAGATAAGAAGTGTTTTCCCATCCCCCGACAGATATTTGCTACTGTTATTCCCATCCCCCTCCCCCCCATAGTTTCCCAGTACCATCAGTCATTTTCTTATAGTATTGCATTGGATGTTCAAGGTCCATTATATGAGTGAGAACATGTGATATTCAGATTTTTGTTTTTGTGAGAGGTCACTCAGTATTATAGACTAAATAGAGCAACTTTTACAAATTTTTTGAACTTTTTGTAAGTCCATTATACTTTATTCCTGTGATACTATAATTCCTCAATAATATATTTGTTTTAGTGATTTAAATATTTTTGAGGTTGAGAATCTCAGCAAATTTTAAGACTTCTGTGTCCCAAATACTCCTTCAAAGTATCCTTTCCTAATTTGCTTAAGTGGCCTCAATCCTGTTAACATCCTTCGGTCTGCATTGATTCTTTCCGGCATAAATTTTCAAGTCCTGGGACAGCTCTTCAGAATTTGAGCAATTGTTAGCTCTGTTTTCAGTCAATTCACTGACAGATGGGACACCTGACAAATGCAGCCAGAGATTTACCTGTTCACCCAGAGTACTTGGCTTCCATGTTTGGGGCAAGGCCGCAGCGGGCAAAACCACTTCAGGCTGGTGAATAACCTCACCTTTTGTAGATAATGGCTGCCCATTGCTGCTGATAACATATTGGCCAAGGGGTGCTGAAGTGTGAGGGACTTGGGAGAGGGAGCAGATTCCAGGCAAGGAAAAGGTTCTGATTTTATTTGAGATGTCATAATTCATGACAAACACCCTCATGTATGATGCCTGCCATTAGTTTATAAGTAAATCAAAGAAGTTGAAAGACTTAGCTTGTTGCAGAGAGCTCCACATTGAGAAGGACCCCAGACTTGGTTTAATGTTCAGTTTTTAGGACCTTCAAATTCATAACAGCATTTTCACAATGTACCCACCCTAGGTCATGTCACTTGCTCTGAGTACACAATTTTGTCTCAGATTGCGTTTATCACCTCATATGCTCTTCCCTTGGTCTCTGAGTCTCAGCATATGTGGGGCTTAAGAAAGGACACAGAATTAAAGTCAGAGTCAAGGGCCACACAGGGATGTCACTTATAAGCAGTGATCCAGAAAGCCAAGTGTGGGTTCGGCATTTGTGCCCAGGACTCTTCTTGTCCAAGACACCAGGAATGCATTACATAGGAGACTGATAGCCAGAGCAGGTGGTTTTTCCAGCTCAAGCTCAAGTTTTATGGTTTGACACTGGGGTCAAGGTCATGAGAATCATTTTCCCTATGACGTGTCATCTTTCAATAAAGTTTCACTGCTTGTGATTTGATTGACACTAGCACAATTGGCATGTGAACACAAATCCCAGCCCAATTCTGAAGGTTACTCAAAATAATTCCTTTAAAAATCTTTAATTTTTGTCAAAATATTATTACAAAATACTTTGAGTGGATGAGAAAGCAAATCATGAAAAAGAGTACACAAATTTTGCAGAAACTGCCTCTACTAGCTGGAATGACCTTTGGCTCTCATTTCATCACAAAATCTATCTTCTGATAATATTGTCGCTAATGGGGATCAGGTATCTCACATGGATTCAAACTCTCCCCAAATCATAAATCTTTCCAGAATCGCCTCCTTCTCTTGAATATTTACCTATGTACTATACAGGAAAAGTTTTGATGATTAGAGGTTATAAATTTCCGTTTAAAAAGTACACAAGAGAAACTAATCTGTAGTGATAGAAATATCACTGGGTTTAAAGGATAAAGAGGCATTGCATAGTGGCATGAGGGAATTCTGTGGGTGATGGAAATAATCTATATCTTAATAGGTTGCGGTTTATGTGGGTGTATACATACATATCGCTCAACTGGTCTGTTTTGTTCCTTGAAAATCTGTAAAGTTTCCTTCATATGATTTAATCTTAATTTATTTGACTTTTATATGTCTGAGAAGATAAATTTGAGGTATGCATGGGGTATTCTTTAATGGTGATAAAGTACATATTTCATTGATTTCATGAAATGAGTTAGCAGGCATACATGAATCCACTTCTGTGACTTCTAGTCCTCAGCTCAAGATTACTAGGCAAAATGTGTCCATATTTGCCTTTGCATATGTGGAGCTGTGGAAGAGTCTTTCTGAAATTAACAAAAGATATCCAGATATTAAGAGTCCAGCCTTAGGCTAGGTTCTTTCACTTTTATATTTTGTGTACAATTCTGTAGATGAGTGGCGATTTTTATGCTCACTTTATAGATAAAATCTAAGTAAATCTAGCCTGTGAAATATTAGTCTCAGGCCTTGGTGATGTGGTGTTAGCATGGGAATCATGGCCAGGTGTCATGGATTCCAGTAGGAGTTAATTGTGTTCCCTGTTGTCTTCAGGATTAAATCATTTCTTTCTATAATTTCATGGAAGTAAGTAGCTCTGAGAAGGACGCCAGAAATATCATTCTTATTTTGTAGGTAGGCATCTTTCTTCATGAAAATGAATTGTAACATAGAACTGTAAACACAGGACTCAGAGAGACTGTGGTTATAGTGCCAACACTGCATCCTATGATCTACCTACAAAATGTGGTCAAGACTTTTCACCTGTGAGGCAATTCCCTCATGAGTAAGATGAGAATAGCCTTTCCATCTTCAGGCATTTCCTAATAGATACATTCCTAAATAATCAAAATTTTGCAAATGAAGGACTATTATTTGCTATATAGTAATAAATGATGCAATTGTTTTTTTTTCTGAATCTTATCCTAGGAACAGAACTGAACTGTGATCCTGCATTAGTGTACTTAGTATTCTTCAAGTGATTCTATCATGCGGGTAACAGATGGTCTCATGGAAACAGTGACATATTATATATTTAATACTCTAGGATTTCAATGTGGTGTGCAGATACAAGTTAATATTGTACATTATAAAAGAAGAAAATTCTGCTGGCAGTGACAACATAGGTGAGCCTAGAGGACATTATGCTACTTGAGTAATCGAGGCAGAGAACGGCAACTAGTGCGTGATTCTGCTTATGGGACATAACCTAAATGTGCAAATCTGTGGAAATAAACTCTATAATATTGGTTTTCAAGGGTTGGGGAGTGAGAATGGGGAGTTGATATCTATGGGCATAAAATTTAAGTTTAGCAAGATAAGTCTGTTCTAGAGATTTGCTGTGCAATATCGGACGCTAGATTATAAGAATGTATTGTACAGTTGAAATGTATTAAAAGAATAGGTCTCATGATAAATGCTCTTACTACAATATTACAAAAAAGAATTGCTTGCAAAAAAAGGGTAGGTAGCCAAAGAAGGAAAGTAAGGGGAAAAATTGGAATATTGCACAATTCAAACACTGAGTAAACTCCGTTGAAGGAATAACAACAACTTAAAATGCATGCCTTAATACTGTAAAAAACAAATGAAACTTGCTTTGGTTTAAATTTCTTTTCTTATTTTGTTTCCATTTTCTATATTAAGTAATGCAGTCAGTAGTAGAAAGAAGAGAACCCAGCAGTGCTTATAAACAAACAGTAAAATAAATTAACAAGCAAGGATAATCCTGCATTGCCTTCTCTTTTTTTTAACATATTTTTTATTTT
>NW_007234036.1:0-5183 GCF_000164805.1 Carlito syrichta | reverse complement strand
ACATGACTCAAAAAGAAAACCTAAAAAACAATTTGTAAATAAATGAGTGGATTTTTTCATGTGTCCCAAAGCAACAGAAGAGCAGTCTGATCATGCAGTCCCTTATGAACCATTAAAAGAACTGTGAATTTCACTGTAATCTTGAAGAAAATTCACTGAAGGAAAACAAGAGTTTCTGGGGAATTTCAGTGCCTGGAACAATAGATGTCCCCTTGGAGATCAAGAGAAAAAAACCCCAGGATCCTCAGGAACTATTCTCATAGGAGCAGACCACATTGCAAACCTCATTTCAAGCTCTGCTTCCATGTTGACCTGTGTCATCTGTTTCATTTACTCCTACTACCTACCTGGAGGTCTGGCTATTGTGCTGTGTCTCCAGGTCTCCTTACTTTGCTCCAGACAGATAATCAGGTCTGGCTTACAAAGAATAAGACTTGTTTTATTAGAAAAAAGTTACATGACACTTGCTGGGATTCACCTATTACAATCCTAGTACTGTGCTCAGGAAAGAATAAACTACACAAGATTTTAGAAAATTAATCCCCAATAATGTTTTTCAACAGAACCTTTAGAACATTTCAGAAGAATGTTAAGATTTTAGGTTCTTAGTTCAGTATTAGTGAATCAAAAATAGATGGTTTTTAAGGTGTGGGCAACAATACATTGTTGTTGTTTTTAGTGAGCAGGATTTATTGGAAGGACAAAACAGCTACCACAGTAGGAGGGGACCCTAGGGGGTTGCCAAGCAATAATATTTTATGCCTCCAAATTTCTGGACATAACACTAATATAGTATGAAGGGCACAGATCAATTCGAAACAGGTAAAAGTTCATGTCAAAATGAAACATCTTTAATTCTTTTCTACACCAACAAATCACAAAGTTTTCATTGAAAGCAGGAATGTGAAACTCATTTGTGCAAAGCAGAAACTCACAGAAAGCATTCTACAAAAGGACATGAATTCTTTCATATGGAAGATAAATTGTTTCTTGAGATTTTTCTCAACCAGAAACACCAGATTCCTTTGGTACTGTAACATCAACTTCTTGTACAAAATTCGTTGAGCAATGTCTAAGCATTCCCACTCTTTTGCAAACAATTCTATGGTCACATCCCAGCAATGTATGGAAGCCCCAATCTGCAGTTGTGCCTCAGCTTTGGTCTTTTTTTTTTTTTGAGTTGGAGTCTCACTCCGTTGGCCAGACTGGAGTGCAGTGGCCGCTCCGGGCCACCACAGCCTCAACCTGCTGGGCTCTGGTGATCCTTCCACCTCAACTTTCCGAGTATCCAGAATTACAGGCATGTGCTACCATGCCCAGTTGATTTTTTTATTTTATTGTAGAGATAAGGTCTCACCAAGTTGCCCAGGCGGGTCTCGAACCCATGAGATCAGGCAATCTGATCACCTCAGCCTCCCAAATCACGGGATCACAGGCTGAGCCACTGAGCCCGGCTGTGCCTCAGCTTTGGAATCAGTCTATGCAGGACATATTGGGGAAGGACTCCTGATGGAGGGGCACTATCACATTTTTTTTTGACTTGCAGTCTCACTCTGTCACCCAGGCTGGAGTGCAGTGACATTCATGGCCACCACAGCCTCCACCTGCTAGGATCAGATGATCATTCCACCTCAGCCTTTCAAATAGCTGGAACTACAGGCACATGCCACCATAGCCAGTCAAATTTTTATTTATTGTAGGGATGAACTCTCGCCAAGGTGCCCAGGCTGGTCTCCAACCCATGGGCTCAGGCAATTCTCTCACCTCGGCCAACAAAAGTGCTGAGATTATAGGCATGAACCAGTGCACTGTGCCTACTGCATGGTTTTCTGGAGCTGAATTGCTGGGCTGGGAAGAGCCAGGCTGTCTATCTTGGAGAAGGTCTCAAAGTTGGTGGATGCCCATAGACTAGATCAGTTTCTTCACTGCGCTCATCTGGCCCTCACAAGTGGGCCCCATGAACTCTGGTCCCTGGAATTCTCAGGTTTTCTGTATGGCACCCTGTTCCAACACTAAGGACACCCATGCAGGAAACCGATGCCAGAGCTAGGGGTGTTTGCAGCCTGGTGCATGGTTGCTGTTGGGGCACCTCAGGCTTCTCCAGTGATGGGTGTCCTAAAGTTTAGACTGGCTTGGGGCTCCCTGCCTCATGCCCTCACCACAGGGTTACTCTACCTCACCTTCAGGACTGGGAAAGAACTCAGGTGTGGGAGAGGCCCTCAGTGTTACCCAAGCTCCTTTGCCACCATAGCATGAAATTGTCTCCACTGTGTGCTGATGCTCCCAGGCACTGTGTCCCCTGCCCTCTGGGGCTGTGACTCCACACCGGAGGGCATGGGGCAGCTCTCTGGGGCTGTGACTCCACACAGGGCTGTGACTCCATGCCATGGGAAGACTGAATATTGCCACACTCAACTAAAATCTGAGTTCTGGGTCTGGACTGTGGTCCCAACTGGACCTCTCCCATATTCTTCCTGAGTCTGGGACATTAATTTTCTCCACTCCCTTGTTCAGGGCATGTTGTCCTGCCACTCACATGAGGGAGGGGGTGTTTGGGATTGAACATTTACCTGCTGGTTTCTGGGGCTGTGGCATCAGCTTGCCCAGATGACTGTAACCTCTCTGATGTCTTTCAGGTACCTCCAAAGGCAGGTGGAGGAGAGTGTGGCATAGGGACTTAGAGGGGTCTAGTCCTCATCTCTTGCCCTGTCTTGAGATGAGTTCCACAAACTCAAGGTAAGCAGTTGCCCTGGAGCCCAGTTGACCTGTTTCCAGTAGCTTTTTAGAGTAGAGGAAGGGGAGGAAAGCCCAGAGAGATGAGTTAATGGGGCCTGTGTACTCAACTCCTCATTGCCCCAGAAGGAGAAATGGGAGTGGACTTGGTGTTGGACTCAACCTCAGGGACAGATCACCCTCTACCTATCTCAGCTGAGCTCTGGAGGTCTGAAGGAGCCTCAGCACCATGATGTCATCCAGAACCCAGGCCCAGGAGAAACTGTCCTGAAAGAACTGATGCAGGTGATACAGGGAAAACTTCAGAAGGTGCTGTATATAGGCACTGTGGTGGGATGCATGCTGGAAAAGTTTCCCCAGGAAGGATCAGTGCTTGCACCCTGTTCCCACCTTGGGCAACTCCTACTGGCCAGTGCCGGGTCCTTTCTGGCAAATAATGCCATCCAGTTGTTCACAGAATGCCATGGTCAGAGAAAGGAATAGGCAGGAAAATGTTCACCACTCTTTTCCTTCTCTCTGTGCCATGTCATGAGCAGGCTCCATGTCTGGGAGAACTCACGATGACCCACCCAGTCCATCAGGTCATACACTATTTCAGGTTCATACACTGTTCATTATTTAGCCTACTTAGAAATTTCAAGGAATTTTTTTTTGAGTTGGAGTCTCACTCTGTCACCCAGGCTGGAGGGTAGTGGCATGGGCCTGGCCACTGCAGCCTCAAATGCTGGGCTCAGGTGATATTTCTGCCTTGGTCTTCCAAGTAGCTGGAACTACAGGCAAGTGCCACAATGCACTGCTAATTGTTTTATTTATTGTAGAGATGAGATCTCAGCAATTTGCCCAGGCTGTTCACAAGCCTTCCAGCTCAGGCAATCAACTCACCTCAGTCTTCTAAAGTGCTGGGATTACAGGCTGAGTCATGGAGACTGGCCTAGTTACATTTCAATGAGTTATTCTCAATTGGAGAATAACATTGAAGACACTTTGTAGAACTAACACACTTGATTGTATTGATTTTTACTGGGTCAATTTATTCAGATGACAACTTGTAAGATTTTATAAGTCAAGGGATTGCTTAGACTTTTGTCTGTTTTGTTCTGACTAACAAGGGAACAGAAATGAGAGTTTTGGTGTGCAATGTTTCATAATTACCTATAACTATTTCTCTATGAAAGAGACTGAAGATACCCAGAGAGATGAAACGGCATTGATTCTACATGTGGATTCTACATAAACAGCCCACTAACATATTTTGTATGTTATGTGTATTATAAATTGCATTTTTACAATAATGTAAACAAATTACCCAGAAAGATAAAACCAAATACTGCGCGTTCTCACATATAATTGAGGGCTAAATCCTGAGTACACACAGACAACAAGATGAGAATAGCAAACACTGAGGACTAGTGAAGAGGGAGGGAGGGAGCCAAGCATCGAAAAACTACTTATTGGGCACCATCTTCCCTGTTTGGGTGATCGGTTTAACAGAAGTTTAAATCTCACCATCACAATATATTCATGCAAAAACCCTGCACAGGAATCCACTGAAGTCGAGAGAAAAAAAAAAGAAAATCATGAAGATAATATACCTTTACTGTTCATTAAATGAAAGGAGTTCATCATAAAGTTCTTCTTTCATTCTGTCTTTACCTTGGGAAGCTGAGGTAGAGGTGGAACAGGAGAGCCTGGCCTTATTGTCTTGGGTGATAGAGGTGAAAGAGATGGAAAGGAAGTAGGGGAGGTTGGATACTGGGTGCATTTTTATAGAAGCACATCTTAATTTCTGACTGACTTTTTACATTTTCATTTTTCTGAAAATGTTTCCATATGGCACCCACTCTACTTCCACTATAGGCTTTAGTTTTATTGCCCTATAGTAGAAAGATCCCTGTTATAAAAGATTTGAGAAAGCAATCTGAAATCAGAATACTTCTGCCAGCTTGCATAATGCTGAATTGTTTTCTGGCACTGCTGAATTGGTGTCTTTTTCTTTTTGTCAGTCTTGCTGTCACCCAGGTTGGGGTGCAGTGGCAAGTTCATGGCCACTGCAGCCTTGACCTGTTGAGCTCAATCCTTCCCCTTTAGCCTTCTGAGTCCCTGGAACCAGAGGCATGTGACACCATGCCTAACTAAAGTTTTGATTTAGTGTAGAGGCTGTTCTTTAACACCTGGACTCAGAAAATACTCTCACCTCAGCCACCCAAACTGCTGGAATTACAGGCATCTGTCAACACACTCAGCCTCTTCTGTGTCTTCTTTCTAGTCACCTGATACTGGGTTGGAAATACTCCTCTCCATCAAGTCACCAGCTGTTAACTCTTCTGGTGTGGTTCTTGTTAGCTGATGAATGTGTTCAAGATCTATATCTTAGCCAGGCTCGGTGGCTCAGTCTGTAATCCCATGCCTTTGGGAGGCTGAGGTGAGTGGATTGCCTGAGCCTGCAGGTT
>NW_007234035.1:0-5298 GCF_000164805.1 Carlito syrichta | reverse complement strand
CAAGAGGAAGCACAGAGAAAAAAAATACCTGGGAATGCATCGTACAAAGGAGGTGCAGCTCTCTACAGCGAGTACTACCAACCACAGCTGGAAGAAACAGAAGACCGACATAAGCCAGTGGAAAACATTCCATGCTCATGGACTGGAGGAATCATCATCATTAAGAGGACCATACTGCCCAAAGCAAGTTGGCTACAGAGTCAACACAATCCCTATTGAATGACCTGCATCATTTTTCACAGATCTAGAAAAAATAGGACTCAAATTCATAGGGAAGAAAAAAGAGCCTAAATACCCAAATCATGCCTGAGCAAAAAGAACAAAGCTGGAGCCATCATATTACCAGACTTCAAACTTTACTACAAGGCCTCAGTAACCAAAACAGCATATAGACCAATGGAACAGAATACAAATCCCAGAAATACAGCTGCTGACCTACAGCCAACTGATCTTTGGCAAAGCCAAAAAAAAAAAAAAAAATCAGTATTGGAGAAAGAACACTCTATTCAATAAACGGTGCTGGGAAAACTGGCTAACTATACGCAGAAGAAGGAAACCAAATCTCTTCTCTCCATGTACAAACATCAACTCAAGATGGATTAAAGTCTTACATATAAGACCTCAAACTATAAAAATCCTAGAATAAATCCTAGGAAACACTCTTGTTGCCCGGGTGCTGTGCCTCATGCCTGAAATCCTAACACTTTGGGAGGCAGAGGTGAGAAGACTGCCTGAGCCCAGGTGTTCAAGACCAGCCTGGGCAACTTGGTGAGATCTAATCTCTACAGTTTAAGAAACAAAAACAAAAACCCAAACACTCTTTCTGGACATCGGCCGAGGCAACAAATATATGACCAAGTCCTCAAAAGTAAACGCAAGCTGGGCATGGTGGTACATGCCTGTTATCTCAAAACTTTGAGAGGCCAAGGTGGGAGGATTACTTGAGCCCAGGAGTTTTGAGATCAGCATGGTAAACATAGCAAGACTTTGTCTCTTCCAAAAATAAATAAATTAGCTGGGTAACACCTATAGTCCTGGCTACTTGGGAGGCTAAGGCAGAAGGATTGCCTGAGCCCAGGAGTTCCAGGCTGTGGTGAGCCATGATTGTGCCACTGCATGACAGCCTGGGCAACAGAGAGAGACCCTGACTCAAAAAAAAAAAAAAAAAGAAGCAAATGCAGTAAAAACCAAAATTGACAAGTGGGACCTAATTAAACTAAAGAGCTTCTGCACAGCAAAAGAAATGATCAACAGAGTAAATAGACAACCTACAGAATGAGAGGAAATATTTACAAACTATGCATCCAACAATAGCCTAATATCCAGAATCTATAAGGAACTTAAATGAATTGACAGGAAAACAACAAATAACCCCCTTAAAAAAGTAGGCAAAGGATGTGAACAGACACTTCTGAAAAGAAGACACACAAGCAGCCAGCAGACATATGAACAAATGTTCAGCATCAGTAATCATCAGGGAAATGCAAACCAGAGCCATAATGAGATAACATCTCACACCAGTCAGAATGGCTATTCTTAAAAAGTAAAAAATGACAGATATGACGAGGCTGTGCAGAAAAGAGAACACTCTCACACTGTTATGGGAATGTCAGCTAGTTCAGCCACTGCTGAAAGCAGTTTGGAGATGACTTAAAGAACTAACAATAGATTTGCCATTTGACCCAGCAACCCTCTGCTGGGTGTATACTCAAGGGAGCATAGATCCTTCTACCAAAAAGACACCTGCACTCCATGCTTAGTACCACACTCTTCACAACAGAAAACCATGGAACCAAAGTAGGCGCCCATCAACAGTGGACTAGTTAAAAAAATGTGGTCCGTGCACACCACAGAAGACTACACAGCCATAAATAAGAACAAAACCATGTCCCTCTGCAGCAATGTGGATGCCACTGGAGGCCATTATTCTCTGTGAGTTAACACAGAAACAGAAGACTGTGTCACTTACAGGTAGGAACTAAACACTGGGTATGCACGGACACAAAGATGGGAACTCTTTATGGGGACCCTTAAAGGAGGGCAGGGGACAAGGCTGAAACACACCTATTGGGTACTGTGTGCCATTTGCATAATGGACTTCATAGAAGCCCAAACCTCCCATCACTCACTGTACCCATGTAACACACCTGCACATGGATCCCTTGAATCTCAAAGTAATAACCTAGAATAATATAAAAATAAAAGAGACTGCTTTGATCGCAGTCTCAAAATAGATGAGGGGATGGCCCGTGCCAGTCCACAGCCATACATCCCAGGCACAGAGTAGGAGTCAGCAAGCCTCTGAGCCAGCCAGAGAGGAGAAGCAGAATCCCAGCCTGAGCCTAGGAAATGACACAGCAGAAGGAAACAACATCTTTTGAAAACGTGGCTACCTACTCAGAACATTTCATTGTGAGAAATATGGTAACTCTCTTTAGGATTGCCCCCCTGAGCCCCAGTGGCCAAGGTGGAAGAAGAGTGCTCCCGGCCGAGCCAGCCTAACTGCAGACCTGCCTCCTCACTCCCTGACCCATGCTGTACTCCCTCAGACACAGAGGGAGTGCGAGGCTCCCGGCATGCCCGTGCTCTTTTTACATCAGATGGCCTCAGAGGGCAGCAAGGGCAGAGATGCCGACGCAGAGGTGCCACTGCCCTGCCGACAGGCCCTCTGTGACATGTACATCCTCCTCTGCCACATCCCCAGTTCCCTGTCCCATCTATCCTGGGCCTCATGCCAGAAGGCTCCACAGGGGAAAAAAATCACTATGTCCGTCCTGGTTCTTTCCTTAAGTTCGGGCGAGGACCCAAGGTACAGGTGGAGAGATTTTTAATTTGCCAGCTTGTATGCCTATGTGGAGTGGTCAGTGTATCTGTGGAATTTCTGGATAAACAGAACTTTAGGTCCTAAAATGCAGAAGAGAAGAAGCAACTTTTGTCAGATGCCTATGTGGCTTTCATTTCATTTCTCATGTGCTCAGCTTTACTTGGGGCACCATCCAAAGCTTCTGGTAGCACAAAGGTCACGGGGACCACATGCAGCATTTCTTTTCCAGAATCAAAAGTGTTTTTGGTGGTGATGAGGGTCAGAGGAGGAGGTGAGGACCAGGAGAGAGGAGGAGCGTGGGCTTGTGGAGAACCCAGAACTGGACAGACAACCTGGCACTAGGCCACAGCACTTCACACGTCAGATCCTGTTTTTTCTCATCTGTAAAAGGAGCTTAAAAATGCTTGTTCTGGGGGAGAAGGAAATCATATAATTGGAAGAAAATTGTTTTGAAAAATAAGCAACATAGCAGTAAAGTGTTTTTACTTATTATTTGCCCCATGTTCAACCTGTCTGGATGGGAACACAGTCACATTTTGGAAGTCATGAAGTTCCTGCCGATAAACCTAATGTTGAGAAAAACACCCAAAGCACCCGAGTGTGTGTTCAGTGGACAGAAAAGCTGAGATTCAGAACGGGTTCAGACAGTCCAAGAATGGAGAAAACTTTCATGCCGTTAGAAGAGCCAGGTAGTGATGTCTGGTTACAGAACCACAAACTCTCAGGCTTCACATAAAACAGTACTGCTTCTACTGTTTTAGGAGGTGGTAAGAACCAACAAACCCAGACCTATCTATACCTGTCTTCCAAGGACACCTGAGGTCTCATGCATATAAAACCAGTTCACAAACCGCACCGTGCAATCTGGGCACCTTCTCCCTGGAGCAAATCTCCCAGCGGAGAACACAGCACCGTGTGTGGCCATCGCTGTCATTCACCTGCCCTTCCATCCTTTCCCCTGGTCCTTTATGGAGACGGAACACTTATATTACCAAATCATGTCATAACAACAAAGAACCTGACTTTCAGCAAGGGAGTATTCAGAAATTTAGAAACTTTAACTCTGAATGAATGAATAAACATAAGCCATTGCATCTTTAGCTTAAAAATGCATCATCATTGGTTATAAACCAAAATTAAAAAATAAGTCAAATAAAACTTTAACAACTTATCACTGGGCAGTTTGGACTCATGACAATGTGTGGTGCTTGTCAGACATGTCTCACAATGTAGCTTCACTGTGTTACAGATCATTTCGATCTGAATTTTTATCTGACAGAGGCAGCAGGCCACATGGCTGGGCAGGATCCTACAAATGGAAACACAGAGAATTCGATTAATGGTAAAGGGGTTACCTGAGCAGGTAAAAGAGGCAGGCAAGGCCACCACAGGGCTGGGCGAAATGGACTTGAGGCCTACGGTCTGGTCTGGACAGTTCAGTAGGAACTCGATGGCCAATAGGAAGGAGGACAGAGGTGTCCAACAGAGGGCAAGTATGGTGGTGGGTATGGTGGCCTAGAATAAAGTTGATCAGGACTAGACCTGGGCGACACTGATCTGTGGTTTAATCCATAAGTACCTCCCCCTAACTCAGAAGTCCCTCTTCACGTTGAGAGTATACGGAAGAAGGTGGACTTCTAAGAAGAGTCTAAATAAGTCCCAACTCAGTTCCTGTTGGGAGTGGTAAATGTTGGAAATTATTCTGGGTATAAAATGCGCTTAGTTTAACCTGCATGATAGAGTTAAATAATAACAGAGATTGCACTGGCCAAATCTGAACAATGTGAGCATTCAGAAGAATAACGATAATAATATGACACAACAAAATCAAGAGTCACTGAACTCACAGTGATACTCAGAAGGAAAGGGGGAGGGGCTCTTCTTTCATAGAACAACTGCCAGCTGGTAAGTGAAGAAAATGATAGAAAGTGTCATTTTGTAGCCACCAATGTTATAATCGATTCAGAGGATTACCACTGATGCACAGTTGGGTGAAAAGACACTTGAGAGCATGATCTTCACTGATTTCAAAGCATCACCCACAGATTATTAATTATGAAGGGGAAAATAACTCTACAATAGAGATATCTGGAAGAGGCAATTTTTCCCCCCTTTAAAAATTTTTTAAATTTTATTTTAAAGATGTGGGGTACATATAAGATGCCACCTTAATAAGTGATCAAACTTAACATTATGGGCCACCTGAAGTCATGAGATTAGAAGGATATATCACCTATGTAGTAATCTTCCCAAAAATGTTTAACCTGAATCTAATCATAGAGGAAACAGACAAATCCATATTATGGGGACAATTTACAAGGCAACTGTTTTAGACTCTTTAAAAGTGCCAGTGTCAGGAAAAACCAAAGAGAGGGTAGAAATGTTTTAGATGAAAGGAAACAAAGACACGACATGCAGTGCATGATCTTTGGCTGGATTCTGGATCAAAATAAGACAGATTTAAAGGATATGAT
>NW_007234034.1:0-8228 GCF_000164805.1 Carlito syrichta | reverse complement strand
CTGCTAGCCAGCCAACTACCTCTAAGCTAGTTAAATCAGCTAGCTAGTCATCTATCTAGTTAAGTCAGCTAGGTAGTTAGCTGGCTAGCCAGCTAGCTAGTTAAGTCAGATAGCCAGCTAACTAGCCAGTTAGCTAGCTTGTTAAGTCAGCTAGTTAAGTCAGCTGGCTAAACAGCTAGATAGCTTGATTTCTAGCTAGTTATGTCAGCTAGATAGCCAGCTAGCTAGTCAGCTAGCTAGTTAAGTCAGCTAGCAAATCAGCTAGTTACTTAGCTATCTAGTTGGCTAGCAAATCAGCTAGCCGCTCAGCTAATTACTAGACTAGCTCGCTTTCCATCAGGTAAGCTAACTAGTCGGCTACCTCACCTGCCTACTGGTCAGCAAATTAGTCAGCTCACTCACCAGCCAACAGTTCAACTATCTTGTCGGCTAGCTCACAAGTCAACAGAATGGCTAACTATTCGCCTTGCTCACCAGCCGACTAGTTACGTCAGTTCACCAGTGGGCTCACTTGCTGACTGAATAGTTAAGGCAGCTCGCCCATTGGCTCTATAGAAGTCCAATTAATTAAGTCAGCTCACCTGTCAGCTCACTCTCCGGCTTACTAGTTAATTCTTCTGACCAGTCGGCTCACTCGCCAGCTGACAAAATTCGGCTGACCAATTAGTTCATTCACCAGCCAACTAGGTAAGTCAGCTGACCAGTCGGCTCACTCGCAGGCAGACTATATAAGTCAACTCACCTGTTGGCTCACTCACTTGCCGACTAGATAAGTCAGCTAATTGGTCTGCTGACTAGCCAACCAACTAGATAAGTCAACTAACCAATCGGCCGACTAGTCGACCAACTTGTAAGCTAACAACTTAGCTCAGCTAACTAATCAGCTGACAATTTAGGTCAACTAACTAGACGGCCAATTATTCGGCACACTAGTTTGGTCAACAAACAAGCCGGCAACAAGTTAACCTTGGTAACTAGTGGGCCAACTCGTTAGTCAGCTAGTTAACACAGATAATTAGTTGGCCGACTAGTCAGCAGACATGTTAAGCCAGCTAACAAGTCGGCCGAGTACTCAGCCAACGTGTTAAACCAGCTAAGTAGTCCGTGTACTCAACCAAATATTAAATTACCTTGCTAACACGTTAAACAACTAGTTAAGACAACTAGTTAGCTCATTTACCAAAGAGTTAAAACAGTTAGATAACTCCTTAACCAATTCATTAATTCAGCTATCTATCTCATTATCGAACTACTTAAGTCAGCTACCTAAGTCACCTAGCTGACTAGCTACCTAGCTAGTTAAGTCAGCTATTTAAGTCTGCTGGCTAGCCAGCTGGCTGGCTAGGAAGTGAGCTAGTTAAGTCAGTAGGCTAGGTAGCTGGTTAGCTGGTGAATTCAGCTAGATAAAACAACTGGGTAGCAAACTTGCAAGGTAGTTAACTAGATAGTTAAGTCAGTTAGATAGCTACCTGGCTAGCTAGTGATGTTAGCGAGGTAAGTCAGCTGGCTAGCCATCAGGCTATCCAGTTATGTCAGCTAGTTAAGTCAGCTGGCTATTCAGCTGTCTAGGTATGTAGAGAGCTAGTTAAGTGTGTTGGCTAGCCAACTGGCTACTTAGTTAAGTCAGCCAGTTAAGTCAGTTGTCATGGCTGCTGGCAAGCTAGATATCTAGGCAATTAAGTCACCTGGTTAGCCAGCTGGCTAGTAGTTAATTCAGTCAGTTTAGTCAGCTGGCTATCCAGTTGAGTGAGTAGCTAGTTAAGTCAGCACGTTATGTCAGGTGCCTAGCCAGTTTGCTACCAAGTTAAACAGCTAGTTAGTTCATATGGGCTGCCAGCTGTTTAGCTAGTTAAATCAAGTAGTTAAGTCAGCTGGCTGGCATGCAGGTTAGCTAGGTAGTTAGGTACTTAAGTCAGCTGGCATGTCAGCAAGCTATGTAGGTATGTAGCTAGTTAAGTCAGCTGGCTAGACATCAGGCGTCTAGTTATGGCAGCCAGTTTAGTCAGCTGACTATCCAGGTGACTAGGTAGGTAGCTAGCTAGTTAAGTGTGCTGGCTATCCAGCTGGATACTTCATTAAGTCAGCTAGTTAAGTCAGCTGGCTAGCCTACTGGATAGCTAGGTAGCTAGGCAATTAAGTCAGCTGTCTAGCCAGCTGGCTAGCTTGTTAATTCAGCTAAATAAGTCAGCTGGTGAGCCAGCATGATAGCAAGTTAGCTAGCTAGTTATGTCCGCTATCTAGCCAGCTGGCTATATACTTAAGTGACCAAGTTAAGTGAGATGACTAGCCCGCTGGCTATCTAGGTAGCTTACTATTTAAGTCAGCTGGCTAGACTGCTGGCTAGCTAGATAAGTCACCTAGACTTTCAGCTGGATAGTCAACTGGCTAACTATTTAGCAAACTAGTTAGTTCTACTGACTCGAAAGCAGGCCATCTGGTTAAGCAGGCCATCTGGTTAAGTCAGCTGGTTAGTTGACTGGCTAGCTAGGTGCTGGCAAGTAATTTGGCTGGTTAGCAGGTTGGTCAGGTAGGTGGCCAGCTAGTTAAGCTGGCTGGCTAGCCAGTTGACCAGCAGGGTGGCTGGCTAGTTAAACCGGCTGTATATCCCACTGGCCAGCCAGCCATCTGGTTATTTAACCCGACTGGCTAGCCAGCTGGCCAGCCCACTAGCAAGCTTGCCAGCTGCCTAGGCAGCTAGCAAGCAAGGTTGCTGGCTAGTTAAGCCAGTTGTCTAGCAGTCTAGCCAACAAGATAGCCAGCTAGTTAAGTAAACTGGCTAACCAGCCAACTGGAAAGTCAGTCAGTTAAAACAGGTAGCTAGCCAGCTAGTAGTTAAATCAGCTTGCAAGTCAGGTAAATATTCAGCTAACATGTTAAGTCAGCTCACTACTCAGGTTCATAATAAACTGCTAGTTAAGTCTGCTAGCTAGTCAGCTAGCTAGTCAGCTTGATATTTAAGTCTGCTAGCCAGCTAACTAGCCAGTTACCTAGTTATTTAAGTCAGTTAGCTAGACAGCTAGATAGCTTGTTTGCTACTAATGTCAGTTAGCCAACTAGCTAATCAGCTAGCTAGTTAAGTCAGCTAGCAAATCATTTAGTTACTTAACTAACTAGTCAGCTAGCAACTCAGTTATCTGGTCAGTTGTGTAGTGGGCTTCCTTGCTTTCAATCAGATTAGCTAACTAGTAGGCTTGCTCAACGAAAACCAGTCAGGAAACTAGTTGGCTCACTCACCAGCCATCAGGTCAACTAACTTGTCTGCTTGCTCTGAGGCCAAAAGGTCAGCTAACTAGTCGTTTCCTCACCAGCTGAATATTTAAGTCAGCTCACCAGTTGGCTCACTCACCAGCCGACTAGTTATGGCAGAGCACGCATAGGCTCATTAGCCAGTCAACTAGTTATGTCAGCTCACAAGTTGGCTCACACTCTGGCCCACTAGTTAAGTCAGCTAAACGGTCGGCCTACTAGCTGGGCCACTAAGTAAGCTAGCCAATTGGCTGACTGGTGGGCCAACTTGTCAGCCGACAAGTTAGATCAGCTAATTAGTCGGCAAACTAGTTAGGTCAGCTAAGTAGTCAGCCAAATAGTCGGTCGACTAATTAGGTCAACAAACTACATAGCCAGCTACTTAACCGAGCTAACTAGGGGGCAAACTCATCATTCAGCTAGTTATCCCAGAAAAATAGAATGCTGACTAGTCGGCCAGTTTGTTAACCCAGCTAGCAAGTCGGCCATGTAGTCATCCAACGTGGTAAATCAAGCTAACTAGTCAGCCGACTTGTCAGCCTACAAGTTGTCCCCTAGCTAACTCGTTAACCATCTAGTTAAATCAGCTTTTTAACTCGTTTACCAACGAGTTAAAAAAGTTATATAACTCATTAACAAACTCGTTAAGTTAGCTAGCTATCTGATTAGCCAACAAGTTAAGTCAGCTAGTTGTCAGCTGGCTAACTATTACAGTTAGCTACGTCAGAGAGCTAACTTGTTAACTAACTATTTAATTCAATTACTTATTCTTTCACCTACCTAGTTAGCTAATTAGTTAAGTGAGCTGGTTATTCAGCCAGTTAAATAGTTAGCTAATTATTTAATTCAGATAAATAAGTCAGCTAGCTAACTAGTTATGTCAGCCATGAAGTCAGTTAGCTGAGTAGTTAAGTGATGCAGCTAAGCCAGCTAGTTAAGTCAGCTTCTAATTTAGTCAGCTGGTAAAGACAACTAGCTAGCTTGTTAGCTAAAGTGTTAAATTGGCAGGTTGAGTCAGATTGTTAGCTAGTTAGCTAATGGGTTAATTCAGCGGGTTGAGTCAGCTAGCTAGATAGTTAGTAAATGGGTTGAGTCACCTACTTGACTAGGCTAGATAGCTAGTCAGCTAATGAGTTAAATCAGCTGGAAGGTCAGCTAGATAGCTAGATAGCGAACGAGTTAAGTGACCTGGTTGAGTCAGCTAGCCAACTCATTAGCTAATGATATAAGTCTGATGATTAAGTCACCTAGCTAGTACGTTAGATAATAATTAAGCTAAGTAGTTATCTAGCTGGTTACATCAGCTGGCTAGCAATGTGGTTAACTATGTAAGTCAACGTGTTAGCTAGGTAGCTATCTAGATAGCTATATATTTAAATCAGCTGGCTAGCTAGGTAGCTAGCTAGTTAGTTGACTATTTAAGTCAGCAGTCTAGCTAAGTAGCTACTAGTTAAGTCAGCTACTTAGCTCACCTGCCTAGTCAGCTGGCTAGCTAGATAGTGAGTAAGTTAAGTCAGTTGGCTAGCCAGTTGAAATGCTGGTTAATTCAACTAGTTAAGATAGCTCGGTAGCCAATTGGCTAGGTAGGTAGATAACTAATTAAGACAACTAGACAGCTACCTGGCTAGCTAGTGTTGTCAGCGAGTTGTCAGTTGGCTAGCCAACTTTCTAGCTTGTTAATTAAGCTAGTTTAGTCAGCTGTCTAGCCAGCTGGATAGATAGGTAGCTAGCTAGATAAATCAGCTTGCTAGCCAGTAGGATAGTTGTTCCAGTCAACTAGTTAAGTGAGCTGGCTAGCCTGCTGGCTATGTTGATAACTAACAAGCTAAGTGAGGTGGCTAGACAGCTTGCTAACTTAAGTAAACTAGGTAAGTCAGCTGGCTAGCCAGTTGGCAAGATAGATAGCCAGCTAGTTAAGTCAGCTGGCTAGCCAGCTGACTAGCTGGTTAAGTCAGCTAGTGATGTTAGCTGGCAACCAGGTGGCTAGCAAGTTAAGTCAGTTAATTAAGTCAGCTGGCAACCAGCAGGCTAGAAATTTAAGTCAGCTAGTTAAGTAACCTGGCAAGCGGCATGCTAGCTAGTAAAGTCAGCACTTTAAGACAGTTGGCTATCCAGCTGGTTATCTAGCTAAAAAGCTAGTTAAGTCAGATGGCTAGCCATCTGCCTAGGTAGTTATTTTAGGTAGTTAATTCAACTGGCCAGCTAGGAAGCTAGCTATATACGTAAGCTAGTTATGTCAGGTATGTAGCTAGTTAATTCATCTAGTTTATTCTGCTGGCTAGCTAGATATCTAGGTAGGTAGCTAGTTAGTTAAGTCAACTGGCTAGCCATCTGGCTAGCTGGTTAAGTTAGCTAGTTACTTCAGCTGGCCAGCCAGCTGGCTAGTTAGTTTAGTCAGCTAGATAAGTCAACTGGCTAGCTAGTTAAGTCAATTAGTTAAGTCAACTGGCAAACAAGATGCCTAGCAGGTTAGCTAGCTAGTAAGTCAGCCAGCTAGCTACCTGGCTAGCAAGTTACATCACCTATTTATGTCAGCTCGCTGGCTAGCTGTTTAGCTAGGTAGTGAGGTAGTTAAACCAGCTGGCAAACCAGCAGGAAATGTAGGTAGGTAGCTAGTTAAGTCACCTGGCTAGCCATCAGTCTATCTAGTTATGTCCGATAGTTAATTCAGGTGGCTATATAGCTGTCTAGGTACATAGCTAGCTAGGTAAGTCTGCTGGCCAACTAGTTAAGTCAGCTAGTTTAGACAGCTGGCTAGTCAGCTGGCCAGGTAGTTAAGTCAGCTCATAAAGTCAGCTTTCTAGACAGCTGGATATCTAGCTAAAAAGCTTGTTACAATGAATGTGTAGCCATTTGGGTCGCTAGTTATTTCAGCTAGGTAAGTCAGCTGGGTAGCTAGGCAGCTAGCTAGTCAAGTCAGCTTGATATGTCAGCTAGCTAGCTAGTTAAGTCAGCTAGTTGTCAGCTAGCTATATGATAGCTAGCTAAGTAGCTAGCAAGATCAATCAGTTAGTTAAGTCAGCTGGCTTGCAAGGTAGCTAACTAGTTAAGTAAACTATTCAAGTCAGCTGGGTAGCTAGTTAAGACTGTTACTTAAGTCAGTTGGAGAGCCAGGTGCCAAGCAAGATAGCTTGCTTTAAGTCAGCTGGCTAGCCACCCTGCTAGCTAGTTAAGTCACATCCTTAATACAGCTCACTGGCCAGCAGGATTGCTAGGTAGTTAGGTAGATAAGACATCTTGTCAGCAAGCAAGCTATGTAGGTAGGTAGCTAGTTAAGTCAGCTGGTTAGTCATCCGGTGTCTAGTTATGTTAGTTGTCACTTAGAGATACAGCTGTCTAGCTAGGTAGCTAGCTAGTTAAGTCTGTTCGCTAGCCAGTTGTCTGCTTCGTGAAGTCAGCTAGTTAAGTTAGCTGGCTATCCTGCTGGCTGTATACATAGCTGGAAATTAAGTCATCTGGCTAACCAGCTGGCTAGCTAGGCAGCTAGCTAGTTATGTCAGCTCTCTAATCAGCTTGCTAGCTGGTTAAGTTACCTAGTTCACTCATCTGACTAGCCAGCTGGCTAGCTAGGTAGTTTGCTATTTAAGTCAGCTGGATACAAAGCTGGCTAACTAGAAAAGTCACCTGGCTAATTCAGCTGGATAGCCAGTTGACTAGCTATGTAGCAAGCAAGTTAATTCAACTGGATAGATAGAAGCACAGCTAGTTCAGACAGCTAGTTAAGTCAGGTGGCTAGCCAGCTCTCTAGCTAGTTAGTGACATAGTTAAGTCTGTTGCCTAGCCAGCTGGCTAGCCAATTAAGTCAGCTAGTTGTCACTTGCTATCCAGGTGGCTAGAGAGGTAGAGAGCTACTTAAGCCAGTTGGCTAACCAGCTTGCTAACTAGATTGCTAGCTAGTTTTGTCAGCTCTCCAGCCAGATGGCTAGCTAGTTTAATCACCAAGTTAAGTCAGCTGACTAGGCATCTGGCTTCCTAGGTGGCCTGCTAGTTAAGTCAGCTGGCTAGACAGCTAGCTGGCAAGTTAAGTCACCTAGTTAATTCAGCTGGATAGCCAGCTGGCTAGTTATGTAGCAAGCTAGTTAATTCAACTGGCTGGAAAGCAGGCCAGCTAGTTAAGACAACTAGTTAAGTCCACTCGGTAGCCAGCTGGCTGGCTAGTTAGTGACCTACTTAAGTCAGTTTGCTAACCAGCTGGCTAGCTAATTAAGTCAACTAGTTAAAACAGCTGGCTATCCAAGTGGCTAGAGAGGTAGAGCGCTAGTTAAGTCAGTTGACTATCCAATTGGATATCTATTTAAGTCAGCTAGTTTAGACACCTGGCTGGCGAGCTGCCTAGCTCATTACTCAACTAGTTAAATCAGATGGCTAACCAGCTGGATAGCTAGTTATGTAACCTCAAGTCAGTTGGCTATCCATCTCTTTAGCTAGTTAAAAAGCTCGTAAATTCAGTAGGCTAGAGAGCAGACTAGCTAGTTATTTCAGCTAGCTTAATCAGCTGGCTATCTAGGTAGCTAGCTAGTTAAGTCAGCAAGTTATGTTAGTTAGTTAGTTTGTAAAGTCAGCTAGTTAACTTGGCTTTCTAGCAAGATATCTTGCTAGGTATCTAGCTAGTTATTTCAGCAAGTAAATTCAGCAGGCTAGCTAGGTAGCTAGCTTGTTAAGCTATTTAGCCTGTTGGCTAGCCAGGTGACCAGTCTGCTAGCTAGCTACCTGTTTGTCTAGCCAACTAGCCAGCCAGGTAGGTAACTAGTTAATACAGTTGGTTAGCCTTTAGTCAACCAAGTAGCTAGTTAGCTAATTCAGCTGGCTAGCCAGCTCAGCAGCAAACTAGCTAGTCAGCTAGTTAAGTCAGCTAGATAGTCAGCTAGCTCTTAAGTGAGCTAACAACTCAGCTAACTATTCAGGTACCTAGTTAAGACAGTCAGTTAGTCAGGTTCCTAGTCTGCTAGACAGTTAAGTAAGCTAGCAAATCAGCTGGTTAC
>NW_007234033.1:0-5431 GCF_000164805.1 Carlito syrichta | reverse complement strand
CAGTAGTATACAGCTTAAATCACTCAGAGCAAAGGAAAAAATTAGACATGAGGAAAACTTGGCTTAATAGCTGGAATGATTCAAAATTTCTTGGCAATCATGATGATAAACCACCTTTTTTAAAAATTTCATCCTTACTCTCATACAAGGCATGAAGACATCTCATATAAGGCAGGAAAAGATCTGCTGTCAGAGAAAATTTAACTTCATGTTGTGGTTTACAGGATTTCATATCATCTAACTGAGAAAACCCTTTTTTGGTCTTAGAAATAAACAATGAGGGTGAGGTGGCTCAAGCCTGTAATCCCAGCACTTTCGGAGGCCAAGGTGAGGGGACTGCCTGAGCCCATGGGTTCGAGAACAGCCCGGGCAACTTGGCGAGACCTCATCTCTATAATAAATCAAAATATTAGCCAGGCATGGTAGCGTGCGCCTGTAGGCAGGTCGACGCAGGGGTGGTGTGAGCGTGCCACTGCACTCCAGCCTGGGCAACGGAGTGAGACTCCACCTCCATAAACAAATAAGTAAACAATCAACCATAACTTTGGAGCGGAGTCTGGGTGCACAGCAATGGCAAGCACTTTAAGCTTATTACCATTTTCCTAAAGAAATATAATCTAACAGGACAGGAAAACACATGCAAATATGCGACACTGCAAATACATTTTACTACCTTATTAATGAGTTCATTTGTTAACTGGTGTTATAGATTTTTAAATAGATTTCTAAACATAACATTACAAATGATAAAGATTAAGTTCCCAGCTACAATCCTTGTTTACAGGCCCTATTTAATCTAAATACAGCAGAAATCCAATACCATTGTAATAATGATGTTTAAACAGAACAAACTCCTGGGTAAAGGTGATCAATTGAACACATAAGTTACCTTTAATTCCCTTCTGAATCCTATTAGAACAAAAAGAGGTTTGTTTGTTGTTGTTTTTTTTAAAGAAAGGCTTAAATCCCAAGAAAGAGGGAAAAGAGGAACAGAAACGATAAATAACAACAACCAAATTTGGGAAACCTGGAAACAGAAAGACAAGCAGTTTCTTAGCAGACTCAAGAAAACTGAGTCCTAAAGCCAGCAATGGAGAATACCAAAATCCAACCTGATATTACACTTGCTTATGAATACAAGGATAAAAGTGGCTAAAATACAAACAATTAAGCAGTCAGTTACTCCAAAGCTCTGCTTGAACTTACAAAGTAGGATAACTGCCCTACGCCCTGAGTAAGCCTAAAGACTTTCTTTGGAGATGGTAACACAAAGTCTCTAAGAAACATCAGGTCATTTGAAGGCCAGGGTACCACAGTGCAAAGAGGTGGTATTCAGTGAATATGTAAAAACCCCAGACCTCTTCCCCCACTTAACTGTTAAGTCATGAGCAGTCAAGTCAGTTCTTCAACCTCAAGGCAGGAGGCTAGATATGTTTTCTATAGAGAATATAATCTTTCCAAAAGTAAAACGCTAAATAAATGACATGGAAGGTTCTCCAACACAAAACCCAAGTCAGATCACCCAAACTGACGTTCACTGTGAAGGAGCTCGGCTCAGAAATTCACACCTTCCAAATGGCTTTCTGTCTCCCACTCAGACAGGCAACAAAGGATCCTTAGATAGATGAATTAATCTCCTAATACGAAAGACAGAAACCAAAGGAAACAAAATAAAAAATACAAGTTGAAGGAAACACACTATGTAGGAAAACAAAAATTCACAAGAACAATTATTAACCTTTAAGAGAAAATGCAATTCGAGAAAAATTTTTAACAAAAATTTTAACAAAATTTCAGAGAAAATACTCTTAGAAATTAAAAACACCACAGCAGAAAAGAAAACTTCAGTGAAAGATCTGGAAGAGGAAGTTGAGGAAAAAGACAAAAAAAGATGAAAAATAGGGAGAAACAGGAAAAAAATCAGTGTAGAAGCCTAGGGGATTCAGTATCCAAATAACAGAGAGTAAAGAAAAAACAAAGGAGTAGATTAATTCAAGGATGTTGTCTAGAACTGATGCATCAAAGTGAAAGGGCCACAGCCCTTGAAAGTTCTGGACATGAGGCAGAAACTCCTAAAGGGTTATGTATAAAACCTAAGGAAACAAAATGTCACCAGACTTAATAGCAAGCCCGGAACAACGAAGCAATGGGCAATGCCTTCAAAATTCCCAAATTATTTCATGGTACCAAAAATAAAAAAAATTACCATAATCTACCCAAATGTCGTCACACTGTCACCAAAGAGGAGAAACTGCTGCAACAGTTAAACAAAAGGATGCAATCATAGCTGTTTTCAATTAGGTTTTAGAAAGTCACTAGAACAGAAGTCTAAATTATAATCAACACTAGGAATATGATGATTTCAAAAAGTTAAAACAAATTATTAATACTATAGGTTCAAGAGCTTAAGTCCTAAATCTAATACACAAAGAAGATTAATTCTAGAATAATGTTTTTTTACTTCCAAGAAGTACACCTCACATTTGTGCCACTTGACATACTGCAAAAGCTAATTATGGAAGACAATAGGATAGTATAACGCCGGCCACAAAACAACAAGCCACCCCCTCTCAATCCTCACCGATACAGGGATGACACCTTATTTCCTACTCAAGGTTCTTTCTTCAAAGAAACAAGACTCATTTATTACATGAAGCCAGGCCAAAGCATCTCCCCCCACCAGTATTCTGAACTGCTTTCTTGGGTTCAATTCTTACAGTCCTCAAAAGTACAGGATATTAGCAATGAAAGCAAGCAAAGAGAAGGACGAAAATTTAGAGGACCTCTAAAGTCATACTGAGTTGAGAATAATTCTACACACCTGTGGTCTTCAAACTGTGGTATCCACAATCCTGTGTGAACATGTTCCAGGGTACTCAAAGGCACAGAACAAAAAATTGTACGGCTGGCTAGTGTCAAATTTACTTGATTTGGGAGGGAACGATCTTGAACATGAATGGAAATATGGTGTAAAACACAAACTATTCCACGAGTTCCTAAGGTAAAGCAGGAAACTATAAAGATTTTTTGTGCTCATGAACGAGCTACACTGAACTCCACCCAGAAGATTTGTAAAGGGGAGACTGAGCAGTGTGTGTGCTCACCCTCGTGTCGTTGAAGAGGGAAAGGCTGGAGGAACACATGGTCTCTCACGCTCCTTTTACCACTCCGGCACTCCCCAGTGAAGCCACACGCACTTTCTTTGTTCTCAAATGTAACCTTTCTGTCCTATTCGGTCGATCACTGTTCTAGTCAGTGGGCTTAATACCTCAACCTGGACTGACTGCAAAAGCTTCTCTAAGGGCACAGGCTCTCTTAATCCTAACCTACGTTCATGCTGGTAGACTAACCTCCATATACTTTCAACACTAAATTAAACAAATATCTTGAGTATCAACCATTACCATCACTGGGTGCCTCTACAGACCAAGCCCCTTATATCCATTCTCTCATTTAAGCCCCCAAATTCTGTAAGGTAGCAGCTCCATTTTACAGAGAAGAAAACTAAGACTCAGATTAATTAAACTATCCAAGGAAACTAAACTAATAAGTGACAGAACTGGGACTCTGTCCCATGTCTGACTAAAAAGCTTTCTATGTTACTTACTGAGAATCTATTCTGTCCAAGCCAAGGTACTGAACATCAAAGGGAATACAGTTTATGCAAAAAATCTTAAAGACTCGCCACTGCCTCTAAAATAAGCTTAACAGCTTGTTTCAAAAACAAACAAAAAATGTCACTGAAGATTCTATAATCCTCAGCACTGAAAACTGTTCTGTAGCCAAAAAGAATTATTCACTGTTCCCAAACATAAAATTCTAACTGAAGATCGGGCTTGGTGGCTCAGCCTATAATCCCAGCACTTTGGGAGGCCAAGGCGAGGAGACTGCCTGAGCCCCCTTCTCCACAGTAAATAAATTAGCCAGGAGAGCCAGTGCGGACCTGTCGTTCAGCCTACTTGGAAGACAGAGGCGGAAGCACTGCCAGAGCCCAGCTGTTCAACGCTGAGGTGGTCATGAGCGTGCCACTGCACTCCAGCCTGGGCAACACAGTGAGACTCCAACTCAAAAAAGAAAAAAATTCTCACTGAATATGGCTCACACAGTTCACCTCAGTCTAAATTCCATCACCTTCACTTATAGAAACTCTATCACTCCTTTAAGGCCCAACTCAATCCAAGTACGGTATCCTTCAGAAAATCTTACCAAATTAAGGTTCTTAATGACAGCCCCCTAATATGATCACTTAAAAAGAGTGCAAGATGATATGTATAATCCACCTCATAGTTTAGATCATTTCAGCACAAAAACTACATTGTAACTTACACATTTCTCTCTCCCTTAGACATACACAGGCAGTCACCCAATCCCCATGTAATGTTCTTGCTGGCATCTCACTGAAGCATATTTTAACTGGACACGCATCTCAAAACAAAGAATAGGCACCTGATTTATCATTTTGCTTATACTTAACTGGCTCCTCTTTCACCTGAAGCTGCTCCAAGTCTTAACTCCTCACCTAGAGAGCACTATTCAAACGCAGTTCGCCTATCATCAAAAGACATCAGCTCCTTGAGAAAACAGAAGGCACAAGATTAGCCATCCTAACCTGTTCTTCCTGTCTCAGTGTGTCCCTATGCTTGTCCCAGGTTACTATCTCCGCCATGTTCTTGATCCCAACATTTCTTTCAAGTTCTCACCCTAGTATTTCTTCCTTTCTCTGATCTTCGATCCCTCCCTAAAGCTCGTTCCCTTCAAACAACAAACTTGTTCACTTCTCCACTCATTTATCCCCAAAGCCAAGCACTGTTCTCTGTGCTAGGGTTATTAGACATGATCTCTACCCCACAGAGCATGTATTCCAGTGAGAAAGACTGACATAAACAAGAAATCACTGAAAATTATGGTTTCTGACAAAGACAGCTCTATGAAGAAAATAAAACAAAATAAAACCTGGTGATTCAACTGAAGTGGAGTTGGAGAGAAGAGAAAGGGTGGGTGAATCTGCTTAGAGTGGCTGTTTTGAGATACTTACCAGAGAGGTAACATTTGGAAGCGTTGTGTGAAGGCCTGGGGCAAAGTACTTTAAGACAGAAAATAAAGTATACAAAGACCAGGGGAAAAACCACCTTGGTGTGTATAATGAGATAAAAAAGACCTCTGGACAGGAACTGAATGAGGATGGCAGGATAGTGGCACATAAATGAAGTCTGAGTTGGTGGCAGAGACCAGATTTCACAGGCCACAGGGGAAGAGTCTGGACTTTATTCTACCTGCAACAGGAGGCCACTGGGGGATCTGAAGCAAGCAATGATGTGATCCAATCATTTTCAAAACTCCAATATACAGAAATGCTACCTTCTTTAGATCAACATAATCAGTGTCTTCAAGGGTTAGATATTACTGCAATCTAACATTAGTAACTTTCTAA
>NW_007234032.1:0-9741 GCF_000164805.1 Carlito syrichta | reverse complement strand
TACATTTTAACAAAGTCCCCAGGCAACTGTTAAAGTTTGAAAAAACTCCTCCAACATAGAGTGGAAGCTAGCCTTTAAAGATCATCAATCCCAACACCAAAGTCTTGCATTTTCAAACCCATCCTTAAACAGAGTTTGTAATGAAGCTGCAAAACCCAAATACCTGCCTTAAAGTTTAAGTAGAATGGAATCACAGACAAGGCTTGTTGTGAAAGAACACTTCCTAAACTGGCCAGAAAGTGAATTCAGCATCTACCTGCTCTTTGAGTTTACGAAGTCTACACAATATAAGCAACTACACAGGGTGAGCTCAGACAGCTATGATACTAAGAAGCCTCCTTTGTCTACCCTCAAAAGCATCCCTTATCTCCTAAGCAGAATCCAAGTCTCTGCCAAAGCTTCCAGAAACATCCATGAGTCAGTCACCTTTGAGGGACAGCATCTCAACACTCAATGCAACTATTCACCTTGTTACTGAAAAAATGATCAAAGCCACTTGCTACATTCATCAATCTTGCAGATCACAATTAACCTAATTATAAAAACAATGTTGGCTCAATCGCTGCTTTTCTATGACGCCTAAAGAAAGTCCTTTAATCATTATGTGTCCAGCTCTTCCCCACTTACAAAACAGGAACCCTTGCGTTTACCCCCACAAGAGTGCTTTAGGGATTATGGAAATGGTATTTTCAACTCTCTTTTAGGTGTATCCAGGCTATTTCGTTCATAAAATTTTGATTATGTCGCTAGGTCATTCGAAAAACATACAATGGCTTCCCAGTGTCCACTGAATGAAGACAGACTCTTCACTGTGGCACTCAAATCTTCTACAATCTAATTTCAACAACGTTTGCATTCTTACTGCATAGATGCTGTAGTCATCCAAGACTAGTCACAGTTCCTAACTCTACATCTTAGCTAGTGAACTTCCCAGGTGAAAGGGAACTCTGTTGCCAATCCCTCTGTAGGTCCACACTCACTGTGTTGAGACCTAAAGAACCAATAGGCACTGGCCAAACAATGGGAGAAAGTGCAAGGGGGGGGAACAGGTACACCAGGTAGAAGTAACAAAAATGTTCAGTGAACTGAAGCTGGGAACACGCTATCCATTAAAGACGTAACAACATATTCAGAAGAAATGGAGCACAGAGCATAACCATGTAGGCAACATGAGGCTGGAGGAGCCGGCAGAGGCGATAGTCTACAGGGTTCAAAAAGCCCTATCAAGATGTCTGGACTTTATCCTAAAAGGGTGAGTAGAAATGTTCTTGAAAGCAACCATACTGAAATACTTGAGAACTGTTTTAGTGAAGGCAGGAAGTATCTCCAAAGACTTTTTCTGAAACTCCCTTTCAATTCACTTTGCCCACCAATTAAATTCAAACAGTTTTTAGGAAATATCTGTGGGAATTTTAATAGCAGTACATCATCTCTTTTAACCAGAGATTATAATCACAGAACTACAGACCTAGTAGTAACTTTAGCAATCATTTACTCTAACCCCTTATTTTAAAGATAAGAGAACTACAGTCCTGAGAGATTAAATGATTTGCTCAAAGACAGAGGCAATTTGTGGTAAAGTCAATATTCAAACCCAAGTCTTCACAGGCTAGAGAGAACAGGACATAGTGAACATTCCAATATAAGAATGAAAACATTCATTCATTCATTCATTCAACAAATATTCATCTATGTACCAGATGCCATTCTAAGCACTGGTAATAAAGAAATGAACAATAAAGACAAACATCTTTGCCCTTCTAGAGTTTTCATTCTAGTAGGGAGAGACAGACCAAAAAAAACCCATAATATATAAATTATATAGTATGCTAAAACTAGATAAGTGCTACAGGAAAAAGTAGAGCAGAGAAATGGAACAGGGGAGACTGTCAGGGTAGACCTTACTGAGAAAATGATACTTGATAAAGACTTAAGTCAAGTGCTTGCAGGATCCTGAGGATTTGGGAGGTCACATGATTTCAACCCATTCCACTACAATTCACCTGTACAAAGTAGTAGGTAACACTGGGATTCTAGGGAGAAAGTCAGTCCCTTTTCCAAACCTGCTGACATACAACTACCAAGTTCAACAAACAAAAATTTACAATTCTAACATTCTCTCTTTTAAGAGAGGAAAAATAAATCTCCTTCTGACTTTAATAAGAGGCTTCATAGACTGATAAATTGGAATGTAATGAAAAAAGTGAATAAGGAGGGAATTTCAGGCTGGAAGCAAAACAAGTACAAATTCTACATTTTGATAATGAATCAAGTCAATTTATTTTGGTTACCGCCAAATATGGATTAAAATGTGGGTCACTTCCTGAACACACCAGAAATGAAACTGAAATTGGCACCAAGTTCCCAAAACCTAATGAAGAGTTGCCCAGAATAAAGAAAAAGAGGGCATCAAAAGAGGAAGAACAATCAAAACTACAAAGACTACTAGAGTTTAGCCTCATCTTCTGTCACAGAGTATGCCGTGCAGTGGCAAAGGATCAACAACATGGTTCCAAAGAGCCAATACTTTTTGAGCAATCCTCACAGTCACCCTATGAGTGGCTACTTTCATTAGTCTCACTTTACAAATGAGAAAACTGAGACTCTGAGAGATGGAAACACCCATGCAGTCAACAAGCCGCACAGACTCTGAAACCCATTCTGAGATTAGATACACTGTGGCCCTTATTCTGTTTTTGCATGACCTGAGAGTTAAGAATGGTTTTTACATCATTAAAGAGTTGCAAATCCAAAAACACAAAAGAATATACAACAGAGACCCTATGTGGTACACAAAGCCTAAAAGATATACTATACGGCCCTTTACAGAAAAAGTTTGCCAACTCTTGTAATCTAATCCATTATACTAGCCATCAGCAGATTCAAAACAAGTTCTACTGGATGTATTTTGTTTCCAAAACTGTACATATCATAAGGAGAAAAAGACTCTGGAAGACGAAGAACTAACACTCAGACTGGCCAGTCCATAAGACAGTCATCGGCTGGGTTGTTACAGAACTCTGTGACATTACTTAATTGTTCTCATACAGTATTTTGTTTTCACTTCTTACAATTTGGCCCAACAGGGTTAGTTCCCACTCCATCCTATCTACCTGACATCTCTATCCCCTACTCTCTAGGTTTTTGGTTCCCAAACTCTCACTTAGACTGAGTGCACAATCTGCCCAATCTTGGTGGTACCCAATACTTCGAAACTATCTCATTTATCTCCCTTCAAATCTGAATTTCCAGAGTCACATTATTAAACCACAGCCTGATTGGCCAATTTATCTAAATGTGAATAAAAATCATGATATATCTGGGAGGCAGAGACCTTTCTCTTCCCTGGATGGCCTTGTTCAATTTACTTGGGCCAATGTAAAATAATTTTGTTGCCTTGGTGGCTATCCCCCATCCTTCTGTATTTACAGCACCCTAATATTCCTCTGTAAAACCATCCCTCCCTCACCTTCAGAACATTTGTTTCATATGCTGTTTATTCCACTCTGGGCTTGGGCCAGCTTCAGGGATTACCTCAAGGATAAGCCCATGATCTAACAGAGCCAATGAGAACCATGCTCAGGGCTTACTTTTGAACTCTTAACCACAAGTCATCTTGCCAACATGAGGAAGAGGCTAATGTAAATGGCACAAGACTAGAGGAGAGGAGAGTTGAGGCACACAGAGAGACCAAAGCCTGCAGAATCTCCTTTGGAATCACAGGATAGGCAGGTCACAGGTCTGAAGTCAGAACATCACTGGGCTCTCCAGCTACATATCACAACAAAATCCCTCTTTGTTTAAGCTGCTGAGATTGGTTCTTCTCTCTTTCACCATGGAAAGCAACCTGTCTGGTGCAGCCAGACCAGAAGTGTCACATCTACAAATATGCCTGCTTAAAACCAACTGAGAGTACAATGATGACAGAAGCTGCCTTCTCCGTCAGCAAAGCTCCTCACCAATACCCCACATCCATTCTGAGACTACCTCTCTTCTCCCCCTCTATTCCAGGACCTGGGCTCTCAGATAGCTGTCAGAGGTTGCTAATTTAACAAAAATTATGTGATTAGAACTAGGACCAGTGAGACTGAAACACTAAGACTCTCACAATCAATATTTCCAATGAGTATAATTTATCTCCTCCCACCCAAAGCTATGAGCCTGCAAGTCTCTAAAGGAAGAGAAAACAGAAGAAAGGCAAAGAGGATATACCAATCAGTGGGCATGTTCGCCTGCTTCTATTAGGTCCCGGGTTGCTTGGCAACTAGCCCCGGCTGGTTGTTCCAGAGGACAAGCAGAGGCATGAATGTCAGACCTCCATGTTATGCACCACGTTTGTAGCCTTCCTCCTTGAGGGCAGGGCGGATTCATGCTGTTCTACAAAAGTTCGATTTACTTAGGTCAATGTAGAGGAATTTTGTTGCCTTGGTGGCTATCCCCCCTCCTTCTGTATTTACACACCCTGATATTCTTTTGGGAAACCATCCCTCCCTGACTCTCAGAACATTTATTTCATATGCTGTTTCAGAATTCAACTGACAAAGCATCTGATGTCTAGGGGGATCTCCACAGGTTTCTGTCTGTTGTGCACCAAGTTCCTCTAGCCTTTCTGCCTTCGATGAACATCAATTATGGATATTCCCCAAAACAGATATAAAAGGCTTTCAAAACAGCTTGATAGGAAACCAGACAGAAGGCTCTGAACACAGAAAGAACTTTAATGCTATGATTTATTCAGGTAATAGACATCAGCAGAAGAAAAGGCACATGCACGACAGGAAAACTCAAGCCAGCTTATGTTTCAGGTCCAGGATTTTTCTCAAATCTTCCAATAATGCTCATTCCACAGCTACCTCCAAGGATTCTGGCTCTGAAAGCACAACCGGGACATGAGCTAATTTCCAACTGAGAAGTCAAAGAGGACAGAGATGTCTGCAATTAGCACCACATTTCAGAAGTCATCGTGGTACTAGATCCCTGCACAGTCAGTACCCTGGAGGAGAAGGAGGAAAAGAATGTGGGTCAATAAGTCTCCAGTGCTTAGACGTTGCCAAACAGAGCATCTGTGTGTGCAAAAATAGGGAAAGGTGATGCTGTTCCTTCTCTGTCCCTGCCCACTCTAAATTAAATACCTAAAAATGGTGGTGTTCCACAAAAAACACAGAGACGAGAGCCCAAGAGAGAGACAGAGACACAGAATGTCTCTTAGCTTAAATTCTACTTAGCAAGACTAGAGTCCTAAAAATTCAGAGACTGTATGGGAAGCACTGTCTTTTGTTTGCTAAATTCCTGTTAAGATCCATTCATGCACATGGAGCTATCCAAATGAACTATTAAATCTTGTAAAAAGTCACACTAGGATTCTGGAAAACGTCTGTGCAGAAACTATGTCCTGGAGGTATCCACTGGAAGAATAAGCGATACAGTCTCAATACAGAAACACTGCCAAGAGGCCTGACATATGAACAAAAGTGAGAAACTTTTTCTAAAAAAAATGTTTAAGGAAAATGAAACATGAGTCTTTCATACCTGATTTAAAAGGCATACCTTCCCATTTGTGCTACTGTAACTAAAATGATTTGTCAAAATTTAACATCTTTAAATGGGAGGGGTAGGGAGAAGTATATATACTTTAATATTCAAAAGTGCTCTTTTAAAGCAGTTTCATAAGCATAAGCAAATACCCTTGTCAACGCAAGAGTCAGCCGTAAGTCCATTTCTTCTAGGTATAAAGATTATCAAAGAATCAATTCACAGAAGGTCAGCTGACCCTGTCAAGCAGATTTGAGCCTCTTGCGTGGTGCTACTTATGATACACACTAGAAGCATTAGACTTCTCTTCCCTTTCCCCTGCCTGACAAAAGTAAAGGGATAGAGAAAGAGACCTAAGAGAGCAAAAGAGCAAGAACTGGCTAAGTAATGGAAAGCAAGATGGAGGCTGGTGACAGCATTAATCAACTCTTAGTTCTGAATTCGTTCTGAATCTTGCTTTTTTGTTTTACCTCATCATTTCTTGGCCTACCCCAAAAGTAGACTAGATCAACACAGAGCAGTCACACCTGATCTATTCAAAATAGAATCTTAAAAAAAAAATCCAAAGAGAACCATGGAATGCTTGAGGCCATCGACACAGTTGCTTCTAGAAAATACAGTCAAGTGGTTGAGAAGAGCTCTTTGAAGGAACTTTTCATATCATTCAGTTAGAATGCAGTGGGGAGTGTAGAGGTTGAGAAGTACCATAAAGACCTTAAACAGGATACTAGGATGGAGTGGGGGTGAAGGCTACTTCAGGTCAGATGTACAGGGAGGACTCTTTGAGAGGGCCTTTGAAAGAGACCTGAAGGATGAGAAGACATCAACCACATGAAAGTCTGTAGCAAAGGCATTCCAAAGGAACAGCAACGGGAAGTGGCTGGAAAGTGCTCATTGTGTTAGGGGAATATGAGAGCAGCGAAGCTTAAGCACAATGAGGAAAAAGGAAAATGGCCAGAGAGTCGGCGGACAAGGTAGACAGAAGGCTGATCATACAAGACCGTGCAAGCCATGGGAAGGAGTTAAAATTGTATTCTGAATGACATGAAAGTCACTGGGAAACTCTGGATGAAAAAGATGTGATAAGTTTTATGTTTTTTAAGTCTCAGTCTGCCTGTCATCTGGGCAACGGAGTCTATCTTACCAAGGTCACTAAGATTCCGGGTGGTCATGATTCCAATGAGTAAGAATAGCTATGCCTATGAAAACAGAAGGAGAAATACAAAGAGAAAAAATATGATCTAGCAGAGTGTCTTTCCTTCCAGTGATGGCTTACAATTTCCCGCACTGTGGTCACCAAGTGCAGAAGATCACTCAGCTCCTCAGAAAAGTGTTCTCCAACCACATAACCTAAAGAGTTGCCTCCACCTCTCTACCATCCATCCTGATGTTATTTTATTTCCATCATGATATATCTCACTATCCAAAAGTGTCTTATTTGTTTACTTGGTTAATTTGTCTGTCCAATGAATCTAAACTCCATAAGGCTAGAATTTCATTTTGTTCAAAGGTATTCCCTCAACACCTAAAACAATGTCTAATACATAGTTGGAGTCCAATAAATAATTTTGACTGGGTTAATGAAGACTCTATCCTTACTTCTACTCAAAAAAAAAAAAAAATCTACCAGTCCTCAATTCTAGATTCCTTTCTAGGGCAATTAGCTTACTACGTGGGTTGTTGCAACTTCAAAAATTCGGCACACATGGTACAGAAGCATTCCCTGGTCCTGGATACATAAGGAGAGGGGAAAGCCCTTGTCCTTGTGCCCATTATAATCCATCCTAGAGATGTGCCAGAATGTCTTGTGTTGGTAGGGGTGGGGAGTGGAGAATAAAACTAGTGCTGGGAATGGAGAAAATTCATGACGAAGATAGAGAACAGTCTTCCACTTAACACCAACAATTATATAAAAGGCAACTTTTTGTTAAATACTACATCAGATACTTATATTAGATTCAAGGAAGAACTCTCAGATATTGATCTCTGGTAGTGAGACAGGGATTAGGATAGGAGGGACACTTGTGATGTGCTGCTTTTATAGTGATTTTTGATAAGTCAACGTCCTAAACTGTCCAGAAGAGGTTGCAGAATCTTGTGACTAGACATGTTTAAAACCAAAACATCTGGATCAAGTTCAGTAGAAGACTGGCCAGAGTATGAGGTCCAGTCTAATTTCTAGAGATAACATCTCCAATATGGAAGACAGAAACTCAAGATACAAAGACAGCACAAGGACAATGTTTAAATTTTCTATATTACTACTATCTTACAAAAGGTGAAAATAATGAATCACTAGAGCAGCAATAGCCTCTGTTATTTTAGGCCATGTACTTTGTGCATTTGACCTCATTTAACCCTTACAATACTCTCAAGTAAACACTAATGGCCTCATTTTATAAATGAGAAAACAGAAAATTTCAGAGACTGGGCTAAGATTGTACAATCAGCTGTGTAACAATGGTTATGTGCAAAATGATTGGCAATAGACCAAGGTTCAAAGCCTGACTCCAACACTTTTTAGTGGTATGAGTTACTTAATCTCGCTATGCTTCAGTTTTCTAGTTTATAAATGAGAGAAGGAGTACATACCGTGCAAGACTGCCGTGAAAGGTCAGCGAGACAAAGTCTGTGAGACACTTAACAAAAAGCATCTAACACACAGAAGACACATAAATGGTAGTATTCTATCATTGTTGCTCCTCGCTATCTGTGGGGGATTGGTTCCAGGACTCATCACAGATCTTAGGATGCTCAAGTCCCTGATATAAAATGGTGGGGTATTTGCATACAACCTACACACATTGTCTCATATACTTTAAATCATCTTTAGATTACTTATAACACCTGAAACAATGTAAATGCTATGTAAATAGCTGTTATACTATATTTTTCTAGGGAATAATGACAAGAAAAAATGTCTGTACACATTCAGCACTGATACCTTCTCTCCTCCACATTTTCAATACATGGTTGGTTGACTCTCCAGATGTGGAATCCATAGATATGCAAGGTCAACTGCACTATTATTACAGTTCAAATAAACGTTACATCATGCTTTCAACATATAGAACTCTTCATTCTGTTGTACTCTGAAAAGATATTTTCTCTTTGTTCTCAAGGTTCTGTTCAACCAGCAACTTAAAAAAAAAAGAGGGAGAGAGAAACAAGCAAAACAGTGGAAATAGTGGGAGCTGTATCTTTTTTTTTTTTTGAGGTGGAGTGCAGTGGCCTCTCCTGGCCCCAGCCACCGCAGCCTCGACCTGCTGGGCTCCGGCGATTCTTCCGCCTCAGCCTTCCAAGTAGCTGGAACTACAGGCATGCAGGGAGCTGTATCTTAAAGAATTAGTTAATAATCATAGAAAAGAGAGAGAGATACAACCTAACTGTCCAAAAATAGTTTATTAGTTCAAAAAGTCTTGACACAACATACCTAGAATATTACGTAGCCACTAAAAACGATTTTAAAGAGCAGTTAATGATATGTACAGATGATCATGTGCTATTAAGTAGAAAAGGTTATAAAACCAAAATGAGTATCTCTAATCAGTACTATAATTTGCATTTTATTCTTTTATTCATCTGTAATTTCTAAATTTCCTCTAATAGGCATGAATTATCCATATAATGGGGAAATAAATACAAGTTTTTGGATTGCTTGATTTTTTTCCTTTTAATGACAACCTATGTGAACAGAAAGATGGAGGAATATATGCCTCTCGAGGAAGACAGGAGGGGGCAGTCTACTATTTTGGTGGCTTTGTCAACTGTGGGCTTGGCAGCTGTGAAGGGAGGGAGATGGAAGCCATCTATCTTATTCAGGCCTCATTTACATATGTCAAAATATGCTCTTCCTGGATTCTAGATGGAGTACCTGCGGAAGACTCAGATCTCATACCCAGTTTCCTGACCTACCCCAAATAGGTTTCTAGGTCCCTGACTGGCATTATAAATACATAATTATTTCTGGAGCTGTTCAACTAACCCAAATAACATGCCCTCATTCCATGTCCCCAAATCTATCCTCTTGAAATATAAATCATTGACCTATTTTGTTAAAAAAAAAAAAAGAAAAAAACCATTTTAAGCCAGGCTCGGTGGCTCAGCCTGTAATCCCGTGCCTTTGGGAGGCTGAGGTGAGTGGATTGCCTGAGCCTGCAGGTTCAAGACCCGCCTGGGCAGGCAAGACCTCATCTCTACAATCAATCA
>NW_007234031.1:0-26434 GCF_000164805.1 Carlito syrichta | reverse complement strand
TTTTGAGATGGAGTCTCACTTTGTCACCCAGGCTGGAGTGCAGTGGCACACTCATGGCCACTGCAGTCTCGACTTGCAGGGCTCAGGCAATCCTTCCACCTCAGCCTTCCAAGTAGCTGGAACTATAGGCATGTGCCACTATGCCCAGCTAATTTTTTCGATTTATTGTAGAGATGAGATCTCCTCATGTTGCCTGGGCCGATCTCAAACCCCTGGGCTCAGACAATCCTCTTGTTTCCACCTCCCAAAGTACTGGGATTACAAGCGTGAGCCACTGCACACAGCCCATTTCTTCCTAAATGTCTTGCATTTGTCTTGTGATTTCCATGAAATCCTAGATCATACCCTTTCTTTTCTCTTGATCACCTGTGCTTTCTCTTGCTGATTTGTAGGACTTCCTTATACATTTAAGATATTTTTCTAGATCTATCTCTTTATTGTAGACAGCTTCTCTAAATCTCTCATCTGAATTTTTTTTTTTTTTGAGTTGATGTCTCACTCCGTTACCCAGACTGGAGTGCAGTGGCACGCTCCTGGCCACCACAGCCTTGACCTGCAGGGCTCTGGTGATCCTTCTGCCTCAGCCTTCCAAGTAGTCAGAAATATAGGCACGTGCTACCACACCCGGCTAATTTTTTATTTATTGTAGAGACAAGGTCTCACCAAGTTGCCTGGGTGGGTCTCGAACCTGCAGGCTCAGTCAACCCACTTACCTGGCCTCCCGAAGTGCTGGGATTACAGGCTGAGCCACTGAACCTGGTCTCATCTGAATGTTAATTTGGTCCATGGTATTGTCTGTGACGATACATCCTTAATTTCCATGCATATTTATCTTTTTTCCCTTTGACCTTTCAGATTGTGCTTTTGGGATTCTAAGAATTTCTGCTCTGAAGTTACAAAAATTTCTCTTTTGTTATCTTCTTTTTATTTTTATTTTTTTGAGTCGAAGTCTTACTCCATCACCCAGGCTGAAGAGCAGTGGCATGCTCATGGCCACAGCAGCCTTGACCTGCTGGGTTCAGGCAATCCTTCTGTCTCAGCCTCCCAAATAGCTGGAACCACAGGCATGTGCCATGACATCCAGTTAATTTTTTTTGATTTATTGTAGAGACGAGGTCTCATTAAGTTGCCCAGGCTGGTCTTGAACCTATGGGCTCAGATAATCCTCTTGCCTCGGCCTCCCAAAGTGCTGGAATTACAGGCACGAGCCACCGTGCTTCTGTAATCTTCTTTTAACTTTACATCTTTACTTGTCTCATACAGGTAAAGACCCTACCCTGTATATTGAGTAGACAAAGATCTGGTTCTTTTTGTTACAACATTTCCAGTTATCTGAGCATCTTACACTGAAGTATTTATCCACTCTCCAGGAGTGTTGGACCCTCCTTTATCAGATGCTAAGTTTTCATCTATTCGAGTCTGACTCCAAGCTCTTTACTCTGCTCTATCATTCTGTTTTCTGTTCTTTCAGCAGTACCACAGTTAAACATTTTAAAATTTCATCTTTATCACTTTCCCTTTATATTAGGTCTTAATACTTGGTAGATTAGGTTTCTCCCCTGCAATTTTTCCTTTTTAAACTGATGTGACTCTTGATGAATTATAATCATTGTATTTAATTACAATAAGATTGTTAATTTCTAAAAAATTAAACAAGATTTTTATTGATTGCATTTTCATTGATTAATTTAGAAAAACATTTATACCTCTGTATAATAATATATGATCATTCCACACTACAATGTAAAGTTAGTTTTTATTCTTTTTTAAAAATTTTCCTTTTATTTTAAAGATGTGGGGTACAATTCAGGGTTAGGTATATAAACAGTCATTGTACAGGTAAAGTTTGGTCTTCACTTTGGTCCTCAGTTCACCTGGTTTGAGATCAGGTACCCTTATTGATGAAGTATGCCCCCACGTCCCTGGCAGTTTCCCACCACTGCCAGTCCTTTTCTTAGAGTATTATGATAATTATTCAAGGTATGCTTATGAGTGAGAACATGTGGTACTCAAGTTATTTGTTTCTGTGATAGATAACTGAGTATTCTAGATTCTAAATCCATACAAGTTACTGCGAAGTTCATAATTTTGTCCTTATTTATGGCTGCATAATATTCCATCACATATATGTACCACATTTTTAAAAAATCCAGTCACTTTCAATGGGCATCACGTTCCATGTTTTTGCTATTGTGACTAGTGCTGCAATAAACATGCATGCACAGGTATCTTTTTTGTTGAATGATTTGGTATTCCCAATCAGGGGATTGCTGGGTACCGAAGGTCAGTTTCTAGTTCTTTTGGAAATCACCACACTGTTTTCCAATGAGGTTGAACTAGTTTGCAATCCCACCAACAGTGTAGAAACATATTTTATTTTTATTTATTTTTGGGGGTCAGAGCCCTTAATGAAAATTTCTTTTGCTTTGCTAACTTGCTATATAATTTTAAAAACATTTTCAGTCTAACATTCTACCAACTGAGCCGTTTCACCAATTTTTAAAAAAAACTTTTAATGAAAATGAATTAACATTTTTAAGGATACCCTCTATGAGTCATGTTTCACCCAGATATGCTTCTAAAAGCATCAGGCCAAGTTTTCTTTTAGTATTTTTGTGATTTTGATTCTAATACATGAATATTTAATCTATCTAGAATTAATTTTTCATAGGATTAAGGATCGGAGGGAGGTGGTAAGATGGTCTCATGAGATGGCAGGAGGGTTGTTTTTCCTCCTTTGATAACTTTTGGGGTTTCCTAGGGAAGGTTTGGCCCAATTGCCCTTCTTGACCATGTGCATTAAAGAGAGTCTACAATTGCATCCTCCTATTCCCACCTTCGCCAGCTGCTGTACCAGAACGTTGTGCTCCTTGATGACTGCGTCATCCCCAAAGGTGCCCACCATAGCAGGAGAGGAGGCTCCTGGGCAGGGTGGTGGTCCCATCAGGCACTGTGGACCTAGTCCCAAATATCCCCTCTTCCCCTACAGGGAACATCTGTACCATCAACATCTTCGGGATCCATCACAACCCCTCAATCTTGCCAGACCCTGAGGTGCTGTCCCTCCCCCATCCCTGGGACCTGTTTAAGGGGGTGGGGTCCTGACCGGTGTAATCAGATACTTCCTCTCTACTGCACTCACATGTGTATTTTCTGGGGGTAGTTGGATGTCCTGAGATGCCCTACCCAGCAGCCCTATCTTTCCCGGCCCCCAAGTCTAAAACCCCTTCTGTTTTGACCCAGAAAACCCTCAGAAGAGGTCCCTTCTGGCTTATATTCCACTCTGGACCCGTTCCAGGTGAGGCTAAGGGCTCTCTGAGGCATGAGTGGGGTGAGGGTGGTACAGATCTTGGCCTCCCTGTTGGGAGACTTGTTGGGCTTAGTGTTTCAGGAGGGTTGGGATTTAAATAAGATCCTAGGCAAAGAGGCTATGTATTCTCAGACACCCCCACCCCTAATGTCTGCTGGTATCTGAGTTCAGGGTTGGAGTCTTGCCCAGGCTCAGGGGACATGCATGCCCACACGGGAGTCCCAGGCATGAGTAGCCCCCTTTTCTGCCCCTCAAGCTAATCTGGGTGAGGGTGGGAGTCCCGGGTCGGGTTACAAGCCAAATGGGGCCAGTATCCAGGTCCTGGGTGCAGTTACAGGCCCCTCCTTCCCCCAATGCCCATCGCCACCAGGAGCTGCATCGGGCAGGCATTCGCCATGACTGAGATGAAGGTGGTCCTGGCGCTCACGCTGCTGCGCTCCTACATCCTGCCCGATGACATGGAGCCCCACAGGAAGTTGGAGACGGTCCTGTGCATGGAGGACGGACTTTAGCTGCAAATGGAGCCACTGAATGGAGGTCCACAGTGACTCATCATTATCAGTTCTGGGACCTACCAGACCCCCCCACCTACTTTTGCAGAATCCCAGAAATAAAACTGTGCTGTTGCCTCTGCCTGAATGTCACTGAGAGACAGCAGGGAGTGCCTGGGAAAATTCTGGGATCCAAGGTGGGTGGTGTCTTGGAGCCCAGGACTCTGACCCTGACTGCCTCTCTGGCTGACCACAGGGTCCCCACGCTTACCAGTTCTCCCAGAGCTCCAGAAAGAACTATTTATAATTGTGTATTCTAAGATCCATTTTTGCCAGTTTATGAATTCTAATATTTAGCTAAGTGCATGGCAGCCTGAAACACAAGTCATATTGAAAACTGTTTTGAGGCTGGATTGGTTAAGTGACTGTATTTTGTCCTATCTGGAGAAGTCAGAGATTTTGTGGTACTTCTGGTAACCTTCCTTAAGAGAATGCTGAGAGGAAAAATGGGAACCAAAGTGAGGCCCAAATTTTACCTACACAATTTGTATATCTAACCTTGAATTGTACCCCACAACTTTAAAATAATAATGATTTTAAAAAAGAGAATGCCGTGACCCTCTCTCTATTCAGGCTTCCTCCCCCTCCTTCCTGATGTTTGCAAGGTAGCTAGAGCCCCATCTTGGACCATGAGGATAGGAAGGAACTCTCTTTAGGGAGGATGGATAAGAAAGCTAGAGCAGTTGGGGTCAGATGACTCTGGATCCTTGCTATGGTCTGAGTGTTTGTGTCCCTCCCAAATTCCTATGTTGAAACTTGTTTGCAATGTGATGGTATTAAAAGGTTGGGCCTTTGGGAGTTAATTAAATCATGAAGGCTCTGCCTTTATCAGTGGATTTAGTGCCATATTAGACCCAAGGGAGCTTGTTCATCTCACCCATTATGGGAGGACACAGAGAAGGATCAATCTACGCAAAATAGGCCCTCATCAGATTTGAAACCTGCTGGCACCTTGATCTTGAATTTCCCAGCCTCCAGTGTGAACAATGCATTTCTGTTGTTTATAAATTTCCCAGTCTAAGGTATTTCATTGTAGAAGCCCACGTGGACTAAGATAATCTATATCAACTTGGAATTGTATTACAAATGTCAGAATCCCAGTCTTCTATTTACTTGCAGATTGGCTTGGGGGAAATGGTTTATCTCTTTAGCCCTCAGTTTATTTACTATTTAATCACATCCACCATATGGGACTGTTATGAAGACTGAACACGTTTATATCTACAACAGAATCGAGTCAAATATGTTGTGTCAGTAGCCCACAAGAGTTCCTTTCCTCTCTCTCCCTTTTCCATCACATTTGAAAATTTAAATTTTTTTTAAATCAGAAGAGATAGATTTAATATTTTGGGGAGCGTGGCTGCCTACTATTGAAGAAAACTCATTATAATATTCAGTAAGTTCAAAATATCCACAGATATATCCGATAAATTACAATGTCCTTTGCTGAAAAGTTGACCCGAAACTTAGAATTGAAAACACATTTTCCTTGAGAGGCACGAACCGGATTTTATTCTTATCTAGGTGTTTCAGGAAGTGCAGATGGCGTGGGTTTTCAAGAGTAGGGGAAGGGGGGAGGGAGAGAAAGTAGGGGAGGAAGGGGTTGGCGTGAGGGAGAGAGAACGAGATCGCTCTCTTCAGCACCAAGCACAGTAGACAATGGCATTCTTCCCGTCTGACTCTAGGGGGCGTTCGCGCGGCGCAGAATCCAAGGACTGAGCGCCTTTCGGGGATCAAAGGTTGGGGGCCTTGGGGGAGTCCCGACTGTAAAATAAGAGTGGAGCATTGCAAAATGAAATGAACAGACATTGAATATATTCTAAGCTGAAAGTCACATTTGCTTTTCTTTGCCTTTAGGGTTCTTATTTAATTTTTAAAAACTTCATAAATCATGCATATTCATAAGGAAATTGCAAGCTAGTCAAAGCATAAAGTAAAAGCCATCTATAATCTCAAAATTTCAAAATAACAATAATAATATTCTCTCACAAATACTTCCAGTTTTTCTTTTATACATAATTTTTTTACTTATGAAAATGTTTATTTGCAACTGCATGTATTACATTTACATGTAAATTTCTGTATAAAATTGCTATTTTCTGGCTAATAAACTCAGAGAAAGGTACTCAACATTACTAGTCATTGGAAAGATTCAAACCAAAAGCACAATGTCATGCCATCTGGCCTCAGGCGATCCTTTCCCCTCAGTCTTCCAAGCAGACAGAGTTACAGGTGTGCGCCACCAGGCCTGGCTAAAAGACACAAAGGGAGCCTCAGCCCTAGGCATATGATATCTAGATAACAATTAGAATTAAGATGGCTAGAATCTAAAGAAAAGACTATACTAAGTGCTGGTGAGAATGTGGAGTAATTGAACCCTCATCCATTCCGAGTGGGAATGCAAAATAGTGAAGCTGCTGTGGACAACAGTTTGGTGGTTCATCAAAAGTGAAACATAGAGCTGGGTGCAGTGGCTCACACTTGGAACCCCAGCACTTGGGGAGGTGGAGGAGAGAGGATTGCCTGAGCCCAGATCAGCTTGGGCAACATGGCAAGACCTCCTATCTACAAACAATAACAACAACAACAACAAAATGCCAGATGTGGTGGCACACACCTGTAGTTCTGGCTGCTTGGAAAGCTGAGGTGGAAGGGTCACTTGAGTCCAGGAGGTCCAAGCTGCAGTGAACTGTGATCTTGCCACTGCACTCCAGCCTGGGCAATAGAGTGAGACTCTGACAAAAAAGAAAAAGTGAAACACAGACTTATCATATGACCATATCCCACTATACCATAAAACACCTCTTTAAGCAAGAAAGCTTGTAAATGAATACTCATAGTAGCCTATTCACAGCTGCCAAAAGGTGGGAATAGTTCAAATATTCATTACAGATGAACAGATAAACAAAATGTGGTCTGTCCATACAATGGAATATTATTAAGCCATAAGAAGAAATGAAGTGCTGACACTCTAATATGGATGAGCCTTGAATACATTATACCATGAGATAAGTCAGATACAAAAGATCACAGAGCATATGATATTATTTATATGAAATATCCAAAATAGGCAAACCCATAGAGACAGAAAGCAGATTGGTAGTTGCCAGGAGCTGTGGGGAGGAGGGAATGGTAGATAACTGCTGATGGGGACAGGGCTAGCTCTTGAGATGGCCACTATGCCCAACCCTAGATAATAAAAATGTTTTGGAATAGATAGTAGTGAAGGTTGCACAACCTTGTGACTATATTAAATGCTACTAAAGTGTTCATTTTAAAATGGCTCAAATGGTGAGTTTTACTCCAACAAAAAATGCTATTTTATCATACGTGTGTTTTGCTAATCTGGGCTCTTTGCATAATAGCATGCTATAAAATGTTTTTCATGACAATAAGTCATCTTATGAAATATTATTTTATGGTATTAGCAATGTTTGCCACCCTGTTTTTTTAATGGCATTATGTTATAAAATAATTTAATGGTTTTCTCTCACTTTGCAAGAATTCTCTTCATGCATGTTGAGTTGCTCTTCTTCAAATCATTTTTGGGGTAAATATTTAAATTTTCTATCAATAGATTCACACATATTTGTGAAAGATATGGATGTAGTTATATATCTTCCATAGAACAGGTATGGCCTGAAACTCCACAGACATGGACTTTTTTGATCCCATTAACAGGAAAACACTGCTGAGAAAGGAGAATGTGACATTTCAGCTCCCCTAGGTAGACACTGATTTCATCCTCACACTGGTCTTATGAATTGGAAAGGTTAACTCAATTGCTCAAGTTCACTCAGGGAGTGAGTGGAGAAGTACATTTGGTCAGTTTCACTTCAGAAGTTATGCCTTGCCCAACAAAGAAAGTGATTTTTCACAGTGAGTCTCAGCCATAGGCATATCAGAAAGTGATTTTCACAGTGAGTCTCAGTCCTAGGAACCACTTAGTGGATGAGACTCTTTGACAGGTGGCGCCTAAGTTTTAAATGCAATATTTGGACAGAAAACACATTTACTTGGCCAGGCTCTGTGGCTCAGCCTATAATCCCAGCACTTTGGGAGGCCGAGGTGAGTGGATTGCCTGAGCCGGTGGCTTCGAGACCCGCCTGGGCAACTTGGCAAGACCTCGTCTCTACAATAAATAAGAAATTAGCTGGGTGTGATAGCACGCACCTGTAGTTCCAGCTACTTGGAAGGCTGAGACGGAAGGATTGCTGGAGCCCAGCAGGTTGAGGCTGCGGTGGCTGGGAGCGTGCCACTGTACTCCTGTCTGGGCGACAGAGTGAGACTCGAATTCTAAAAAAAAAAAAAGAAAAGAAAAGAAAGAATACACATTTACTCACATAAAAACATGCACAGTTAAAAAAAATTAGTCCTACATATGCCCTTGATCTTTCTCAATTTTTTTCATCTTTATAAAGGTAAGCACTTTTATTTTTTGTGCATCATTTCCTAGTATATTTAGGCAAATAGTATATGTAATTAGTCACTTTCTGTCAGGATGATGCAGTACCCCCAAATGGTCAGTTCACCTCCCTGGGCCCAGCTGTAAACTCCCTGCTCCTGCTACATTCAGTTACCTCCACCAGCCATTCCATCCACCATGTGACCCCTATAGAGGAGGAACATGAGGTGCAGACAGATCCAGAGATTTGCCTGAGATCACACAGCCAGGAAGTAGCAGAGCTGGATCCAGATCCAGGCCTGGAGGACTGCCACAACACTGCCTGTCTCCAGCATGGTCTCAGACTCTGACCTTCTCCTTCCTCTTGTCTGTGGACAGCCTCACTCATGTTAAAATTACATTTATGGCCAGGCTCGGTGGCTCAGCCTGTAATTCCAGCACTTTGGGAGGCTGAGGCGAGTGGATTGCCTGAGCCCATGGGTTCAAGACCCACCTGGGCAACATGGCGAGACCTCTTCTCTACAATAAATAAAAAAAAAATTAGCCTGGAGTGGTAGCTCATGCCTGCAGTTTCAGCGACTTGGAAGGCTGAGGCGGAAGGATCACTGGAGCCCAGCAGGTCAAGGCTGTGGTGGCCAGGAGCATGCCACTGCACTCCAGTCTGGGCAACAGAGTGAGACTTCAACTCAAAAATAAAAATAATTACATTACTCAGTAGGGGGCTCTTTGTAGAGCAGGTGACCCATAGGCACTCTTTACATACAGCAGGCGGCATATAGGAGACATGTTTTCTGTAGACCATGTGACACACAGTAGGCACTCTATGCAGAGCAGACAGCAATGTGTAGGCACATTTTATCTAGAGCAAGTGGCTCTAGAGGGATTCCAGCCTCATTAGGGACTCTATGAGGAGCAGGTGTCATCAGTAGGTTGCCTTTAAGTAGAGTAGGTGACATCAGTAGCCACTGTTTATGTAGAGCAGGAAGGACAGAGTAGGCACTCTTTGTAGTGCAGGTGGCACTCAGTAGGTACTCTTTATGTAGAGTAGGCAAACTCAGTAGGCACTATCTATATAGAACAGGTGACACTCAGTAGGTACCCTTCAACTAGAGCAGGTGACATTTAGTAGGCACTATCTATGTAGAGCGGGTGACACTCAGTAGGTACATGTCAATTAGAGCAGGTGAGACTCAGTAAGCACTATTTATGTAGAGTAGGTGACATTCAGTAGGTACACTTCAATTACAGCAGGTGACACTCAGGCACTATCTATGTAGAGTAGGTGACAGTAGGTACACTTCAATTACAGCAGGTGACACTCAGTAAGCACTATCTTTGTAGAGCTGGTGACACTCAGTAGGTACACTTCAATTAGAGCAGAGGACACAGTAGTCACTATCTATGTAGAGCAGGGGACACTCAGTGGGTACACTTCAATTAGAGCAGGTGACACTCATTAGAGCTGGTGGCACTCATTAGGCACTGTTTATGTAGAGCACCTGGTACTTAATAGGCATTCCTTAAGTAGACCAGGAGACACTCAGTAGGCATTTTTTTTTTTTGAGTTAGAGTCTCACTCTGTTGCCCAGGCTGGAGTGCAGTAGCACGCTACTCATGGCCACTGCAACCTCAACCTGCTGGTCTCAGGCAATCCTTCTGCCTCAGCCTTCCAAGTAGCTGGAACTACAGGCATGTGCCACCACACCCAGCTATTTTTAAAAAATTTATTATAGAGATGAGGTCTCACCAAGTTGCACAGGCTGGTCTCAAACCTGTGGGCACAGGCAGCCCTCTGGTCTTGGCCTCCCAAAGTGCTGGGATTATAGGTGTGAGTCACTGTACCCAGCCTAGAAAGCACGATTTAGGCAGAGCAGGTGACACTCCATAGGTATTCTTTATGTAGAGCGCCTGGCACACGGTAGGCACACTTTATATAGAATATGAGGCATTGAGTATTCCAGGTTTATGTAGAGCACCTGGCTCACAGTAGGTACACTTTATAAAGTGAGTCTGGCACACAATAGGCATCCTTTATTTAGAGTATTGGCACACAGTAGAAGTTCTTTTCATACAGTCTTTTGTACAGAATAGAGATTGGCACACAGCAGCCCAAAGACTAGTTGCCAGCCCCTTTCCTTCACTCCCTCTTTTTGGGGATCACTCTTTTGTGAAGTCCACTTCTGTCCCCCTCTAAGGACCTTACCCAGCATTCCATTTCCAAGATGGGAGGTCTGAGCCCAGAAGGCTGCCAACAGTCAGAGCAAGGATGAGGCAGAATTAGGAATCCACTTAGGGTTTCTGGGCTCTGACCACCCCTGCCTGGACCCCGCCTGCTCACGGTCACGTTCAGCCTTACCCACCATGCCTCCCCCTCGGTCCCCTTTCACTGAGACCAGCCTCCAGGGTTGATCTTCCAGCTGAGCTCTTTATCCTTAGAATCTGACCCAGGTAATCCCTAGGGAAGCCGGATTCTTTGTTCCTGCTTCAGGCAGTCATGTCTCCAACAGGGTCCTGGGCTGCCTGGGGGCAGGTCTTGAACACCTGCCAGGTTGTGCAGTGGGGGCCAGAGTCCTCTGTCTCTAAATTTCATAATTCTGCACTGAGAAATGGTTCACAACATCCTCCTGGCCCACACTTAGGGACAAGGCATGCCTGGCTCTGCTTGCCTAGCACTTGAGCTCTCAACTTCATGCTTTTACCTGCTGTACCCTGGCCTTGGAAGGGCATAGTGGCTATAAACTTTGGGGCTCAGAGTCACCTTGGATCATTCTTCACTTACTCTCCAACCCACATGGGAGGGGCTGAAATCCGAGGATAAAGGATCTGTGCTGTATCATCCTGAACTGGTTCCTGTGCAGGCAACAGGTTCCACCCTAGGTTTAGCCAGTTGCCTAGGCACAGGAAAGGCAGCCAGACCTGTAGGGATTGGTTGGCCCAGTCCAGCCCAGCCTTTCACAGCCTCCCCTAGGTCAGGGGTCAGGGGCAAAGACCTCCCAGCAGAAGAAGAGAAGAGACTGTGTGGGACAAACTCTTCCTTCAGAAGGTGACAGGCTGGGGGGTGATGGGATTGGAGAGTCCTCACCTAGGATGGGGGAACACTACCCAAGGCAGGGGTGGTGTCAGGCTCCTGAACAGGTAGTTTTCTGGTAACTGAGCCCCTGGAAACCTCCCAGAAATCAGGTAGGGCCTATCTGGACTCTAATCAGCCTCTCTCTTTCACTTTCTTGTGCTTCAGGGGTTGCTGGAGGCCAGTTGGCTGCTGGTTTTGACTGAGTCTTTCGGAACCTTAGCTCTCAGCTCTTGTTCACCCATCCCTGAGCCCTCCCTGCCCTGCCCCCAGTGCCTTGCTGGCCCTGTCCCTTTCCATTTTCCCTGAGCTCCCTTGTCCCTTTCCTTGGACTCAGGAACTCACCTTCCATCCCGTTGCCCTGCAGGTTGTCTCACCTGAGCCTGTCCTGGCTGGGTCTTGGGCCAGTGGCAGTGTCCCCTTAGCAGCTCCTGCTGCTGGTCGGTTTCTCCTGGCTCTTGGCGCACCGCCTGACCTGGGCCTATGCCTTCTATGACAACTGCCATTGCCTTTGGTGTTTCCTGCAGCCCCCAAAATGGAGCTGGTTCTTGGGTCACCTGGGCCTCGTGAGTGGCAGCAGGATAGGTCTGGGGTATCAGGGTAGAAGGACTACTCGAAGGGTGGTAAAGGGGTCCCAAGACCTGGAGTGGGGGTAGGCTGGGGCCTGGGACAACAGAGAAACTGGAAGGAGGCCCACTTATTCTTCTATTCACTCATTCCTTCACTCATTCATTCTTCTACTCATTCACTCATTCCTCTACTCACTCACTCACCTCTCTCCTGTGCCATCCCAAGCCTTTCTCCTCTTCTTGTTCTCTCATTTCTGGCCTGCTTTGAATCCTTGTCCTACCTATCTTCCCACATTGGTGCACTTTCGTGAGGTTTCCAGAATGAGCTACACATAGTGAGGAGCCCCTAGTGTCCCCACTTTCTCCGCCACTGGAACTGAGGCCTCTTCAGCCCACCATCTTGGGTCTGTACCCTGCCTGGCCCATTTCTTGTTGCAGGGCACATCTGGGCCAGAAGACCATTGTGGGCAGTCTCCCACCACCTCCTTCTTCAGAAGATCCTTCCTCTTATCTTGTTCCTCTCCACAAGGATGTCCCAATAGATCCTATTGCCCAGCCTGGATAAAAGCTGTCCACTCACTTCCCCTTTAGAAGTCTCATTGACTTCCCCACCCCCAGATCTTACCCTCAGAGTTAGACCTGTTTTCCTTTTTGGGTGATGTGTTCTCGGTCTGTTCATGTGAAAATGGCAGCACTGAGGGACATATCCATAGATGCAGTGGGTGGGTGCACAGGATGCACTAGAACAGGGCCTGGCATGCAGAAGGTGCTCACAGGTGAGAGACGCCATCCTGAGGGACAGTTAGAGTCACCTCTACTCCCTGAGGTCTGCTGAGATTGAAAGTTTCCCAGAGTGCTGACCCTTGTTCCCAGGAGGAACTGGAGTCAGTGAGGACCAGCCAGGACAGGAGAGGATGTGGGGTCCAGCCCTAAGGACATGTCCTGACTCACCCATGAGTAGCCCACCTCATATGGACTCTCCTTGGGCTGAAACACTCCCAGGACAAAAAAATCATTTCTATTGAGCCAAGATGGGCCTCCCTGTGAGCAGACAGCATGTCTTCTCCGTCTGCCTTGGCATGTATCTTTAGGACTTGAAGATGCCCCCAAGAAAGAAGAAGCAGGAAAAAGATACACATGTTTATTTATTTGTATGTAAGCCAAAGTGAGAGAGCGAGAGTGCGAGTGAGAGTGAGAGAGGCGGGGGGCGGGGGGAGAGAGAGAGAGAGAGAGAGAGAGAGAGAGAGAGAGAGAGAGAGAGAAGAGAGAAGAGGGAACTGACTCAGATGTTGATGGATACTAAGAAGTTCCAAGAAGTGCCATCTGCAAACTGGAGAGTCAGGGATGCTGGTATGTAATTCAGTCTGAGTCCAGAAGCCTGAGAATCTGGAGTTGTAATGTGTCTGGGCAGGAGAAGATGGATGTCCCAGCTCCAGAAGAGAGTGAATTTTTCTTTCTTCTGTCTTTTGCTTTTGTTTTTTTGAGTCGGGATCTCACTCTGTCACCCAGGCTGGAGTGCAGTGGCATGATCACAATGATCATGACTCATGGCAACCTCAACTTTCTGGGCTCAGGCAATTTTTCCACCTCAGTATCCCTAGTAGCTGGGACTACAGGCACGCACCAGCATGCCCGGCTAATTTTCTGATTTTTGTACGGATGAGGCTTTGCTGTATTACTCTGGTTGGTCTTGAACTCCTGGGGGCTCAGGCAATCTGCCCACCTCTGCCTCCCAAAGTGCTGGGATTACAGGCTTGAGCTATCAAGCCCGCCCTTTCCTCTGCCTTTTCTTTTCATCCGTGGATTGGAAGTTATCTGCTTACATTGTGGAGGGTGGATCTTCCTTGCTCATTTTACTACAGATTCAAATGCTAATCTAATCTAAAACACTCTCACAGACATACCCCAAAATATTATTGGATCAGCCATCTGGGCATCCTTTAGCCCAGTCAAGTTGACACCTAAAATTAATTATCTCAAGGAGGTGATTACACTGACTTGCTTGTAGGTTGACCCCACAGATGTGGGCATGAGGGTCATTACTCTGCTGGTGGCTACCTATCCTTAAGGTGTTATGACCTGGATGGGTCCCATCTCCCCCATCATCGGTCTATGCCACCCTGACATCATCAGATCTGTCACCAACACCTCAGATACCCATCTGAAACACCTGGTGGTGGGTGCTGTGGCACATCTGAAATCTGTGGGCTTCTGTGTGGCCCCCACAGTACCCTGGCCCCTCCTTCCCCCTTCTCTCTCAGCCACCTTCCTCTTCTCTTCATGTTTTCATTAACTTCTACTTATATCCTCCTCCCACTGGCATCTGCCCCATTCTACCCTGGTGATCTGGGTACCACTCTTGCTCCAAAAGGTCTCAATTCAAGGCCATGGGTTGTGGGAACCCCCAAGCTTGAGGAGATGGATCTGGAAAGAGACATCCCAACTTTGTGGGGTCAAAAATGGGCCAGAGGGAGTTGGGGCATGACAGCCCAGAGGAGAACAAGGTCTCTGCTGGGGCAGGCTAGAAGGCTTCCTGGAGGAGGGGGTTGCTGGAGTGGGGTCTGGAATGATGAGTAGGAATTTTTAAAGTGGGGGTACAGAGTGATGCAGTGGGCATCGTTAGTATTTAAGGACCCCTGCCAGGTCTGGCATCAACCTTGTCCATCCCCACACCCACAGCAACAGAAGAATTTGTGGCTGGTGGAGGATCTGGGCTGCTATTTATGTGACGTCCATCTCTGGTGTGGGTCTTTTCCCTCTACTCCATCCTGTGCCTCTTACACCCCAAGTTCATTGCTCTCCTGCTTCAGAACCCAGGCCAGCCTGGTGCCCTTCCCTTGCCCTCTGCCTTTTCCATCCTTGGAAAGGCCAGGCTGAGCAGAAGAAGGGGTGGCATCACACAGAGACCATGATGCTGACCTCCAAATGCTGAATGGCTCTGGGCAGATCCCAGCTATCAGTGGCTGCTGATGTTTCTTTCAGTTGTGAGTGGCAGAAACTCAACCCCATCGGTCTAAATAAAGAAAAGGAATCTATTGACTTTAAAGTCTAGACAGAGTGAGTGGCCTTTAGGCATGGGCAGTCCGGGTCTACACAGCGTCTTAAGGAAATGGTCTCCCTCTCTTGGTTTTACCTTTTTCTGCATCACTTTTCTTTTCTTTTGAGTTGTGGTTTTGCTCTGTTGCCCAGAATGGAGTGCAGTGGCATGAACACAGCTTACCACAGCCTCAGCCTCCTGACTGATCCTCTGCCTCAGACTCCTGTGCAGATGGGACTATAGGCACACACCACCATATCCAGCTAATTTTTTTGTAGATATGGGGTCTCACTATGTTGCCCAGGCTGGTTTCAAGCTTCTGGGTTAAAGTAATCCTCACACCTCAACCTCCCAATGTGCTGGGATTACAGGTGTGCATCATTGTGCCTGGCACTTTTCGAAGCAGCCTTTTCCTCAAGGTGTCATCAATGAACCCCAGAATCTCAGTTCCCATTGAATGGCCCATGATTTACTTTAATTGTCCTAGTCTGGGCCACAGGACATCTTTTTCACCCAATGAATGTGACTTTGACTGCCCAGCCTTGGCAGGCACTTGGCTCCCAGTTTTGAGGGCACAAAGCAGTTCTGCGGTTGAGATCATAGCATTGTGGATTCAGATAGAACTGACTTTGATCCCAGTCATGTCACTTACTATCTGGGGGACTCTGGGCAGATGATTTTATTGTTCAGAGCCTCAGTCTCATCGTCTGGAAAATGAGATGAAGGAGAAACCAAGGAGACATGGTGTTTGGGATCCAGATGGCAAGAGATTTATTCTGTGTCTGTAATTGAAGGACCTGGAGCGTTGTGGATCAAAGCTGTGGGGAGGGAGCCCAGGAGGAGGCTCAGCACAGAGAGGATAGCGAAATGCTGCTCAGAGTTCCCAGGGTTCAGGTCTGGGTCTCTTCCCTGCAGACCCTTCTTGTCGGTAGCCTGAAAGAGCATGAATTTGGTCCTGTGTGTTCTCCAGATACAGAGCTTGGAGGAAGGTCTCCTATATACACAGGGCCTGGTGAGCACCTTAAAGTACATATGCTGCTGGTGGATGGGGCCCTGGCAAGCAATCATCTGCATCTTCCACCCCAACTACATCAAGCCTGTGCTCTTTACTCCAGGTAGACACTGCACCGGCCTTCCCTGGCCTGCTGCTGAGATCTCTGTGCTGTCCCCAGCTAGTGGGGCAACCTGAGTGCAGACAGGAGGGGCCATGGGGGAGATGTGGCTGCCTCTGTCTTCCCTAGATTTCCACCGGTCTGACCCCTGGTCTTATCCACTCATGTTTGGGGTATGTTTGTGTAACGTCTGCTGGAAGACCATGTCTTGTCATGTGTATATTTACACCCGAGTCCTGATAACACCTGGAATATGTTATACCTGGTTGCATCGAGTATATGTTTACACCTGGGATCATATGGAGGTAGTCATGTCTGGGATTCAGCTGAGGCCAAGGACATTTGGGACATGTAGGAGTCTTTCTGGTTCTTGTCTGAAATGTTGTTTGTTTGAGATAGTCTTTTTTCTACTGCTGGGCCGTGTTTGGGGCTCGTCTGAGATCTGGGCCCCCGTGTCCTTTCATGAAATGTCTGAGACATTATTTGAATCTTGTCTGAGGCAGATCTTAAGGTACATTTGGGTCATGCCCAAGGAACAGTGTGGTTCACACCTGGAACATTAAAGGGACCATATTTAAATCCTATCCGAAACCCATCTTTTGGGGCACACTGTAGTGATGTCAGCTTGTCTCATGTGCATGTTAAAGTATACTGTCTTGCTAGAGGTTGTCATGTATTTTGTGACTATGTAAGGGCATGTTAACACAGTCAGGATCATGTCCCCTGTCCCAGGTTCATATAAGTGGATATTAGAGAGTGCTGGGGCAGATAAATTTCCTAGGTCCCTCTAAAGGTTTTTGTAGAGAGTTCAGTTGTGCATAGGTGTTACAAAACATGTTGGGCCATATAAAAGTCATGTTGTGGTGTGCAGGGGCATTCTATGCCATGTTAAGGCATGTTGTTGCTCTACTGTGCTGCTGTATCCTTGTCTGGTCCCCCTTGGATACCCCATTTATCCTTCTCCTGCCCTTCCTCTGATTCCTGCTATGCTGGGCTTAAAGGTGGGAAGTGTAAATTCTGACTGGGAGCTTCCACTCTACACACCCAAAGTCCCACCCCTGCCCCTCTCTGTGGCCCCTGATGGTCTCATTTGTGTCAGCTGCCATTGCACCCAAGGATGTGATCTTCTACAGCTTCCTGAAGCCCTGGCTGGGTGAGTAACTGCAGGTGAAGGGGGTTGGGGACAACCTTTTGGAGCCAAGGGAAAGTGATGCCCTTGCCCACTGCCCATGGCTGCCCTATTAGGGGATGGGCTCCTGCTGAGTGCTGGTGACAAGTGGAGCCGCCACCATCGGATGCTGACACCCACCTTCCATTTCAACATCCTGAAGCCCTATGTGCAGATTTTCAACTACAGCATGAACATCATGCATGTGAGTTTCTTGGACCTAGAGTCCTAGCTTGAGCTTTGGGGATGGAGGAATCACAGACACACCTAGTCTAGAATTTTGGCTTTTCTGGGTGGGTTTGGGACCATTGTGTTTCTTCTCAGAGCCTTGGTTTCCTCATACAATGGGGATATAATAATCCTTATCTAATATATGATTTATATGATGTAATGGCACATGCTCAGAAGGTGCCAATTTCCATGTTTCTCTCACAAAAGCTCTGCAAACTCAAGCATGATTATAAAGATTGTATAGCAGCTATTGCTGAGTAACTAATCACTTCAAAACTCATTGGTTTAAAGCAGTTTAAAGGGTTAACTATTTTTAATAAGTCTGTGGGATGGGTGGCTGGTTCTTCTTAACATGGATGAGATCACTCAATGGTGTATGAGCTGCTGTGGGTCAGGCAGACAGCTTTGCTAACCCTGGCTCCATTCTCTCACATGTGTAGAGTTTGGTTGGCTTCAGGCTGATGTAGGATGGCCTCAGCTGGGAATACTGGACTTTCCATCCTGTGATTCTCTTCCCCCAGAAGGTACCCTGTAATGTTTATATAGCAGAGATGGGGTACTAAGGGATTGAGAGGAGGCTGCCATGCCTCTTGAGGCTGAGGTCTCTTATAGTCATTACCTCATCATTTTTGCCACATGATATTTGCCCATAGAAAATCAAAGTCTAGCCGGGCTCGGTGGCTCAGCCTGTAATCCCGCACTTTGGGAGACTGAGGTGAGTGGGTTGCCTGACCCCGCGGGTTCATGACCCACCTGGGCAACTTGGTGAGACCTCATCTCTACAATAAATCAAAAATTAGCCGGGCGTGGTAGCACACGCCTGTAGTTCCAGCTACTTGGAAGGCTAAGGTGGAAGAATCGCTGGAGCCCAGTAGGTCGAGGCTGTGGTGGCCAGGAGTGGCCACTGCACTCCAGTCTGGGTGACAGAGTGAGACTCCAACTCAAAAAAAAAAAAAAAAAGAAAATCAAAGTCTCTTTTACTAAAGATTTCCATGGAAAGGAACAGTTATGAGTTAGTTACCAAATTTTTTGAGGTCTTGCATGTACAGAGCTAAATATCTTGTGTAGAAAAACAAATGTGTAGACCCATGAGAAAAAAGAAAAAAAAGCAAGTAGAAAAAAAAAGACAGAAAGTCAAAAGTCAAGCATAGAATCAATTGGGAGGAGTATAAAATAGGCCCCATCTCTTAATGGAAGTTGCTGAAAAATCACATTGCAAAGATGTAGACCTAGGGAGAAAGGAACAATTGCGGGACAGGGCTTTGTAAAGTCTAGGATTTTTTTTTCTTACTTGCAAACTGATAAGTTAGCTTGTTACTGTTTCTTGAAGTCTTCCAGAAGACACGAGACTCCTGGGTCAGAGACAAAGGGCAGTTGATTACTCATGGTACAGCAAGCAGCATGCGCTTCTTGCTGGTTTGTAGTCATCTAAATTTCATGAGGGCAACCCAGGCGGCTTCTATAGATGCCTGCTGATGTAGTACATTGTGTTACAGGGAGGAGCATAGGGAATCTGCTCTTATAGCAGGCAGAAGCAAGCCTGATGTGTATCCAGGGGAGTCATTACCTTATTCATCAAGTCTATTCTCTGTAAACAGAAGTTTGAGAAATGACCCGAGTTAAGAACACCGAGGTCTTGCATTCTTGGCATGCCCAAAAGGCATACTCAAGGTCAGTGTAGGACTGCCTCTCCCAACATAGGAATATTTTTGAAAACAAGAAAGATGAGGAAAGCCACCATTTATTGAAAACTCACTATGTAGCAGAAACAATGTTGCGTGCCAATTCAATGGTACAAGTATATATTGTCTAATTTATTTTAACAACTCCACAAGCTCTGACAATTAGGTTCATGAACCATCCTAAAAAAAGTGCTACATACCTCATTGCTGAATATCACTACAGTCACCTTCGAAGTACTCCCCCTGGGAAGCTATGCATCAACACCAGCACCTAGTCTACCCATCAAAGCAATTTTGGAACTCTCTTTCTGGAAAGTCGTTATGTGTTGAGACCTGACAATTGAGTTCACAAACCTGCCACTGTGCACTTACGTTGGCAGCTCTGTACAAATAACTGTATTGGAACACCCTCCCTACTTACCTGATCTGACCCCCAACGACTTTTTTCTTTACCCAAAGATACAGGAAATATTGAAAGGAAGACATTTGATGAAATTCATGACATCCAGGGTAATAAGACGAGGGCTCTGATAGTCATTCCAGAAAAAGAGTTCCAAAATTACTTTGGCAGGGGGACTAGACACTGGCATCAGTGCATAACTTCCCAAGGGGAGTCCTTCAAATGTGACCATAGTGATATTCAGTACTGAGGTATGGGTAGCACTTTTCTAGGATGAATTTGTGCACTTAATTGTTGAACCATGTATGAAGGAGACATTATTTCTGCCCCCTTATAGATGATGAGCCTAAGGGCCAGAGATATTAAGGAACTTACCCTAGTTCACCCAGCTAATAAGCGAGCTAGTAGTGGAGGAGCCAGGGCTCTAACCTAGTTTATTTGGCACCAAGCAGGTCATCTCAACTATTACTGAAGGTTTGACAGGTGGGACCTAGGGGAGGGTAATGAGTTGACCAAAAGCACATAGACCATAGGAGGCAAAACTTGAATTTGTATCCAGGTCTCCTGACTCAAAGGCTTTGGGTCTTCATCTTCTAATAGTAACAGCTCCCACTCCCACCCAAACTGCTCCTTTCTGGGGATGGGTTCCTGAAGAGAAAATGAAGATGATGGTTCCAGGAAACCCATCCTGGTGGTTGGGATTGGGTAGGGGCTCAAGAGAGCAAGGGCCCAGATCCAGCTCTCTCCTTCTCTGGACAGGCCAAGTGGCAGCGCCTGGTCTCAGAGGGCAGTGCCCATCTGGACATGTTTGAACACATCAGCCTCATGCCTTGGACAGTCTGCAGTAATGCATCTTCAGCTCTGACAGCAATTGTCAGGAGTGAGTCCTTGCCTAGGGTCTGGGCACTTGAAATATGGACCCAAGGGGGTAGATCAGGGTGAGAGGAGTTGTGTCATAGTTATTCTTTGAAGGACTGGTATGAACTTTATCATGAAATTTCCAGAAAGCCACTGAAGGAGTTTGAGCTGATGGGCATGGTCAGAACCAAGTTCTGTGGAGGACTGACTGTCATATAGACACTAAGTGGAGTTCATGTTGAATGCAGGAAGGCTACAGTGGGGCTACACCATGGACCTCTTGGATGAGGATAATATCTGAGTTTTGTGGACAGTTTCAGGAAGGGGAAATTTCCAGGACTAGATACTGGGTGGGAGAGAGAGAAGAGGGGCATGATGTTCAAGTCATACTCTGGGTGCCTAGGGGCATAGAGCCAGCTCACAGAGATGGGAGGTAGGGAGAGAAGATGGTTTGGAAGAGGCAAGTCTTATGGCTGATCCCCACTGTGTATCTGTTGGGTCATCTGCTTCTGGATACTCAGTTTCCTGGTGGGAGGTCCTCCTCGGGTTTTAGGTGTGTTAAGTTGTTCCTTTCCTTATTTCATCATCCTGCAGAAAGTCCAGTGAATATATTACTGCCATCTTGGAGCTCAGTGCTTTTGTGGCAAGAAGACACCAGCAGATCCTCTTACACTTGGACTTCCTATATTATCTCACCCATGATGGGCAGCGCTTCTGCAGGACCTGTGACCTGGTACATGACTTCACAGATGCCATCATCCAGGAGTGGCACCACACCCTCACTAGCCAGGGTATTGATGATTTTCTTAAGGCTGAGACCAAGTCCAAGACTTTGGATTTCATTGATGTACTTCTGCTGAGCAAGGTAGGCTTCTCTGGGATCTGAATTCAAGAGGTAGAATGCAGTTTGATGCCAAATGTCACACAGAACTTGGATTTGATTCAGAGGACACTGGGGTGCCATGGAAATCAGGTCAGACATAAGTTTTAGAGATGACTCTGTGGAACACCCCTCGTAGGGGATTACTAAGTCTGAAACTATAGAGTCTAGATTTTCCTTGATTTACAAGTTAATAAATTAGTCTATCACATTTTTCCAGACATCCACAACTATATCTATGCCTATGTTTATGTCTTTGCCTGGGTGTGTATCTATATTTTTGTCTTTCCTATGTATATATCTTTGTCCATGTCCACATCTTTGTGTATATTTGTGTGTGTCTATGTCTGTCTTCTTCTGTGTCTGTCTATGTCTTTGTGTCTGGCTTACATAGGACAACTGGCTTTTGTCTTTGTCTATGTCAATGCTATGTCTACCTCTGTTTCCTCTTCAGTGAGATGCCAAAGTCTGTTAGCTTACAATCCAAAAGTCTTCAGGATAAGATTCCAGATTTACCACTCCAAAATGTGAATAAATATTTTCAGAGCAATACTCAATCTCTAACTTCCCAGGAAAATTGCAGTTTAATTAACGTGGAACTCAAGTTGCCAGTAACTTTTTCTCAGAAAACTCTCATTATGCAGGAACATGAAAATCTTCATGGATGATTTTTTTTCCCTGAGCCTGACCCTGTGTCTATGTGTATGTGTTTGTGTATTTGTGTCTTTGTCTGTGCTGATGTCTTTCTCTATGTTGATGTCTTTCTCTATGTCTATATCTATTCTGACAGATGCGTTAAACATCTGGATCAGGTCAGGCATAGTGGCATATGCCTATAATCCCAGCAATTTGGGAGGCAGAGGTGAGAGGATTGCCTGAGCCCAGAGGTTCAAGACCAGCCTGGGCGACTTGGCAAGATCTCATCTCTACAATAACTCAAAAAGTTAGCCAGGCATGGTGGCTACTTGGAAGGCTGATGTGGTAGGATCGTCTGAGCCCAACAGGTCAAGGCTGAGGTAGCTGTGAGCGTGCCATCACACTCCAGCTGGGTGGCAGAATGAAACTCTGAATTAAAAAAAAAATCTGGGTCAGAGAAGCCCATTTACAAGTCACAGAAATAATAGCATTCAGAGAAGGATTGTAGCACTGGCTTTCCATTTCCAGATCAAATTCTTCTGAGGGCAAGGCAATGTTTTTGCCTATAAGTGCAGTAAGGTTTACACTATAGGAGAGGGGCCCCACATTGTGAGTCCTGGCACTTACATAGGACAACTGGCATATTTCCCACTTCTTCCATCTGGGGGTAGGAGGGGGGAAAGAGAGAGAGGAAGAAGGAGAGGGAGTGGGGAGAGAGAGAGAGAGAGAGAGAGAGAGAGAGAGAGAGAGAGAGAGAGACACTTTGTTTTTGAGCACAAACTACTCTTCAGTGAGATGCCAAAGTCTATAAACTTACAACCCGAAAGTCTTTAGGATAAGATTCTAGATTTACCACTTCAGAATGTGAGCAAATATTTTCAGAGCAATACCCAATCTCTAACTTCCAAGGAAAACTGCAGTCTAATTAATCAGGAACCCAAGCTGCCAGTAACTTTTTCTCAGAAAGCTCTCATTATGTAGGAACATGAAAATCTTCATGGATGATTGATTCATTCCACCAGGGACAAAATAGGAGGCAAGGAAGCCTGGAAGGAAGTCCATGGGGTGGGGGCTCTGGAAGTGGCGACTAAAAGAGATCTAGGAGTGTAGGGTGGGCTTGGGCTTCTGGAAGGTGGATGGATCTTCAGACATTGTCCCAGGTTAGACTCAGGAACCTTAGAGCTAGTGTGATCTGAGGGGCCATGCCATCTCTCCAGGATGAAGATGGGAAAGAGTTGTCAGATGAGGACATGTTTGAACTTCTTTAAACACCTTCATGTTTGAAGATGAGGGTCCCAGTGTGGACTACAGTGTGGACAGGGGTCTCTCCATCTTGGATCACTCTATTCTGTTCATCTTCCTTCTCCTCTCGTTCCCCCATGAAACCTCAATGTGTGGATGCCTGGTGTGAAGCAACCCAGAGACTCACACCTACCTGCTGTTCCTCAGGCCATGCCACCATGGCGAGTGGCCTCTCCTGGGTCCTGTACCACCTTTCAAAGCACCCAGAATACCAAGAGTGCTGTCGGCAAAAGATGCAAATCCTCCTGAGCAACTGTGAGACCAGAGATTGAATGGTGAGTGCAGGGCCTCAAGGTCTCTTCCTGAGTCCTCTCACGGGTTCTACTCCGCCAAGTGGGGAGAGGGAAAGTTGTTTTGGTCAGTTCTGCCCACTATTGCTTAGTGGGAATAAGAACATAGACAGAGACCGGGTTTGGTACCCAGCCTGGCTAACAGGGGAAAGGTTGTAGGCTTTTAGGGCAGAAAGATCTGGGCTGCTGAGAGAATTGGTGGCAAGATGTGAGGGCCAATGATGCCACATCGCACATGTTCAGTAAATGAACTTCCCCTCCACTCCCTTCTTTTCTCCCTGAAATACAATATTTTCAAACTTCTTCTCTTTCTGAATGTTTGCTCTTCTGCACCCTAAGTCCTGTCCTACTATCCAGTCCAGGGACTCATAAAGGGCACCTGGAGGTAAAAGTCATTCATCGCTTGCCCAGAACATCTGCTTCATCCATCCATCCAGTCTTCATTCAGCAAATGCTTGCACACTGCTCTTCCACTGCCTGATTGTGTTCACAGCAGCTTTCTGTGCTCTGGAGACCTGGGAAGGACCCAGCCAAGAACCTCTTTTCCAGGGTCTCCCAGTCTGGTGGGGGAGCATCCTGTGGAACAGTGCTGTAGGTCAAGAAGACATCCTGGGTAAAAGTGGAGGTGGGGAGATATTGAGATAAGGTAGTGTGTGCAGGGGAAGGATAGAGGCATAGAGAGAGGAAGAAGGGAGAGGGAATGAGAAAGAGGGAGAAGGAGAGGGGGAGAGAGAGAAAGGAGACAGAGAAGGGGAGAGAGAGAGAATTACCGAGTCATGATGAGACGAGGAAAGTGGAGATGGCAGCAGAGATTGGCTATGGAAGACTTGGGGAAAAAAATCTTTTTTTTTTTGGAGTCAGTGTCTCACTCTGTCACCCAGGCTGGAGTGCAGTGGTACATTCATGGCCACTGCGGCCTTGACTTGCTGAGCTCGGGTGATCTTTCTGTCCCAACCTTCCAAGTAGCTGGAACCACAGGCATGTACCACTATGCCTAGTTAATTTTTTACATTTATTGTAGAGACAAGGTCTCGCCATGTTGCTCAGGCTGGTCTTGAGCCCCTGAGCTCAGGCAATCCTCTCACCTCTGCCTCCCAAAGTGCTGGTATTACAGATGTGAACCACTGCACCTGGCATGGAAAAAATCTTAACGGCCTAGATTTTAGCCCAAGGGACATGGGAAACTATGGGATGTGTTTGAGCAAGAGAGGGACAGGTCAGATCTGGGTACCACAAATTCCTTTTTTTTTTTGAGTTGGAGTCTCATACTTTCACCCAGGTTGGAGTGCAGTGGCATGATCACAGCTACTGCAACCTTGACCTGCTGGGCTCAGGTGATCATTCCACCTCAACCTTCCAAGTAGCTGGGACTACAGTGTGTGCCACCAAGCACAGCTAATTTTTTGGTTTATTGTAGAGACGAGGTCTCGCCATGTTGCCCAGGTTGGTCTCAAACTCCTGGGCTCAGGCAATCCTCTCACCGTGGTCTTCCAAAATGCTGGGACTACAGGTGTGAGTCACTTCTCCCAGCAGTACCATAAAGAAAATTTAAGGCTAGTGTGGAGGGCATACTGGGAAGGATGAGGGTACAGGGAGGACATCTTGAGGTCTGAGCTAGGCCAGGCAGGGGCTGGAGGATGGAGAGGAGGCAGTGGATCAGACAGGTGTTTTGGAAGTCCTCCACTGCAAGCCTTTGCTCAGCACAACAGTCCTGTGAGACATAGAAACAATTTTATGCTTTTAAACCCAAGATTTCAGGCCAAATTATGCACTTGGTACCCCCCAAAAAGTGTCCAGAAGAGTTTGTGATAAAAATTAACTTTCTTTTTAAGCCCTGCCCAGTCGTGACTATGGTCAATGATTTCCTGTGTGTCTTTCCAGAGAATGACTATCCTGATGCCAATATTTATATGAACACACACTTTCTTTTTCTGTACAAATGAAAGTATTTAAAATAGATACAATCTGCACATTAACAATATATCTCTGAGACATTTTCTTTTTCTCAAAATGTAAGTCTTGGGAAATGAGTTTGCTGTTAAAATATTACTGTTTTATTTTATTTTTTAAAAAGCTTTTATTTCAATGGCTTTAGGGGGTCCAAATGACTTTTTTGCTACAAGGATGCATCATGTAGATAATTGACAAGTTTTAACTATATGTATTTATGCTGTACAATGTGATGCTATGATATATTTATACATTTAATGATTAAGTCAAACTAAACATGTCCATCATCTCATGTATTTATTATGTTTTTGGTGAGAACATTTGATATTTACTCTTTTAGTAATTTTAAATAATACAATACATTGTTTATTAGAGTCACGAAACTGTGCAGTAGGTAGCAAAAATGTATTTCTTCTCTCACAGAAAATTTCCCTCACCATTCCCTCTCCCATTCCCTTCTTCCCAGCCCCTGCCTCTGGTACCCACTATTATTCTCTGTATTTCTGTGAACTTGACTATTTTATTATTCTATTATTTTAGAGTTGGGATCTCACTCTGTTGTCCAGGCTGGAGTGCAGTAGCATGATCATGGCTCACCACAGTCTTGACCTTTGCTGCCTCAATCTCCTGAATAACTGGGACTACAGGTGCACACCACCACGTCCAGTTCATTTTTGATTTTTTTGGTAGAGATTAGGTCTTGTTATGTTGTCCAGGCGGGTCTTGACCTCCAGAGCTCAGACAATCCTTCAACCTCCCAAAGTGCTGGAATTATAGGTGTGAGCCACCACACCTGGCTAACTTGACTATTTTAGATCCCACAGATAAGTGAGATCAGGTGGTATTTGTCTTTCTGTGCCTGGCTTATTTCATTTAGCATAAGGTCCTCCCGATTTGTTTATGTAGTCACGAATGAGAGAATTTTCTTCTTTTTAAAGGCTGAGTGATATTCCATTGTGTATATATACCTCATGAAAAATGTGTTT